>NC_135778.1:8933560-9009938 GCF_028453695.1 Augochlora pura
CTCCCTTATGAACTCCACAGGAAATTTTCCCCGACGCGCCACAAGAACCATCAAGTCCTGGGACCTGTGGTGCGCGGCGCATCGCATCTCTACGATACCCTCTGACACCGAGTTCTCAAACTTTTCCAAAGCGATCGCCGTCTTCCGAGTTCGAGTGTTTACGACAGTAAAAGCAGAAAAAAGCTTGATTACGGGTCGCGTAAAGGCTCGATAAGAGTCTATCGCGTCGGTCAACTCGGCTCGGCTCGGCTCGGCTCGCGTAAACGGCCGACCGTTCCGGCGTCGAGCGGACGGCGCGCGGCATTCGTATTCGCGGCTCGATGGCTAATCGGTCGCGCTTCGCAGGTGGCTCGGTCGCGTATTAATCTCCGGTGACGTAGCCGCCCCAGGCCTTCGGTGCGTAACACGCTCCTCGGCAACGCTCGCTGTCGTTGCTCGCCGATTCGGTGGCTCGTTATCGGTAACCGTCTGACGCAGGGGCCACGTAGACGCGCGTCGCGCGTGCAACCGTGGCGGGAAACGCCGGAACACGACGCGGTCCACCGCAAAAAAATATTTTTCGTTCTCGGTCGCGTCGCGCGTCGTGACCGAAAATTCAAAATATTGTTCCGCGCGGCGAATTTCTTACTGTCGACGGCGTCGACGGCGTAAACAAACGGACGTGTTTTATCGCGTGGATTACATCGACGCGCCGCTCGCACCTGAGATTCCGCTTGCGATCTCGTCGCGCCGCTTCTCCGTTCGCCGCACGACGGTCCTGCGGGCTGTT
Source organism: Augochlora pura (assembly GCF_028453695.1). Taxonomy (NCBI): domain Eukaryota; kingdom Metazoa; phylum Arthropoda; class Insecta; order Hymenoptera; family Halictidae; genus Augochlora; species Augochlora pura. The sequence goes on from NC_135778.1 coordinate 8,934,330, forward strand.
ATGCCGTGAGAGGAAATAATAGGATCTCTCGAGATTCCCCAGTCTTCTCCGCTGGTCGATTAGAGTTGTTAAAAAGGGTTACGCCACAAACGGAGTTTTACAAAGAACTTTATTATAAGGTGAAGATCACACTGAACTGCAATACTGTCAAAATGAGCCTCGAGCATGGCGAAGCGTGCACTTTTATACCCTCGCGCGATAGGGGTCACCGGACTTTGATCACCTATACCCGATACAGTTTCTAGGGTGGCAAAGCATGGCCAATGCTTTTGGTGACGCAGTGTTTCGGCAAAAGTGACACACAGGTCAGCCTAATCGGTGACTCACGGTAAAATGTTTGGGGTACCGCATAACACACGGGACGTTTGCTCGCAGGTGATCGCAACAAAAGTTGTGACGCAAATAGAAGGCAGATCAGACACTGCGTCAAGGGTTTTGTATCCTCGAATCATCCCTGTCGGCAAAATGTTCTACAGACCGTAGTCGTTTATGCGAAACGTTCTACAGAGTAATGTTCTAACTTGAAGCTAGTAGCCGCTCGAAAGAAGCGATCCTGCCGCGACACTTTATGGTCCGTGCTATGGTTGGTTTAGCTCGTCTTCGAGAGAACCGTTCCATAAAAAAGCAGCCCGGAGCCACGCCGAGAACGGATCGGTCTCATTGTTGTAAAACTGTCGGAGATTTGTTCCGCGGCCACCCAGCGCCCGGTATACTCGAAAATGATTTTATTACACGCTTCCTGCGAGAGTCTAGCTACCAGGAAGGCAACCATAAATTCCCCGGGGGAAGGGCGCAGCCAGCCCCCACTCGACTTTACTTACGCTCCTCCGCCGCCCTCGCCAAATTTTCCTAATCAATAAGTCCGTGTGTCGCCGCCGCGTTCCCTTTATTTTGTTTGCCCGCGGAGACGTTCGCTGCGACTTTTCTCCACCCATCCACCCCCCAACACTCGAGCAGTTGATCGCGTTGAGAATTATCAAGTATCATAGTTTTTCTAGTTTTCTATTATATTAATAACGTTAATTTTTTCTATTGTATTTATTTAAGAGTTTGTTAGCGTGATTTTTCTTCTGTTTGCAATGCGATTCTTATTGCGATTTTTTATTCTGTATGCATTGGATTGTTATTGTGATTTTTTATTCTGTTTGCATTGGATTGTTATTGCGATCTTTTGTTCTGTTTGCATTACTATACCTATTGCAATCTTTTGTTCTGTTTGCATTGCTAAACTTATTGTGATTTTTTTGTTCTATTTTGTATTAGATTCCTATTGTGATTTTTTTATTCTATTTACATTACTATGTACATTACTATCTATATTACTATACTTATTGTGATTTTTTGTTTCGTTTGCAATATGATTTTCATTTAGGTATTTCTTTTAGAATATATTACAATGCATTTCGACTTCTATTTACCATTTTTGCAATTTCTCTTTGGGGACGGACTGTACAGAAGAACTGGTAAACTAGACGAGAGCACGCATTTTTGTGCCTAGCATACTTACAGGTATACCTGTAACCCTAATAAAATGTCCGTACCTTGAATGTGGAGGTTTTCATAAAATACAGAAATTCGTCGTTCTGCTTAACAGAGTCGATCAACAGATTCTGCTAACGCGCGGCTCTCTGACGTAGCAGAGGTTCGAGCAAACAGCTTTTTGCGGCGCGTATCACGAAAACGCTTCTGTGCACGAGCACGCGCGTCATCCGTGTTTAAGTTCCGGCCGGATTGTTATGCGATTATTCAAGCGTCGCGAGACACGAAGGTGCCAATAGCGGTAACAGTCGTCGACGGCGCTCTTTTTTTTCGGGACAGTCCGTGTCGCGTTAGCGCAGCGTAGTACATCAGCGGCCGTAATTGGAAGCAATAAACAGCGATGGAAGCCGTTCAATAATCCACGTGCCGGCGCATAATAATCCATTACCAGAGTCAACGCGTGTCTCCTGTTTGTCCTTTGGCGGGGGCGCGCGTTCGATCCGCTCTCTCTCTCGCTCTCTCTCTCTTTCTTTTTCTCTTTCTCTTCGCGGGACGTTTCTCGATCACGCGAGGGAAGCTCGGGGAAAATTACCGGTTCCTTTGTCCGCGCTAAGACAATTCGTATTCAAAGCGCGGCGAATGGAAGCGACGGAACTCGGAAGATGTGGGTTTTCATCGAGTTAGCAAACGACGTTCCGTCAGCGAATACAAATCAGGTCACCCCGTGCGCGCAAGCACAACCCACACGTCGTGTCCCGCGCGCGCACCGTCTACCTGTCCGCTTCTGTCCGTTTCTGGTCCGCGGAACGTGGGACGCGCCGGAAGTCGCCACGGCGAACGGGCGCCCGCGACCGCCACCCACCGTCCAACGGAAATTTCGCGGCTCGAACGATAGCTGCGCGTCGGCGCATTCTACTCGAAATACACCGGAACAAAAATGGCGTTTCGGATCCTCGCGCTTTTGTTCAATTTCTTCGAACAGATTGTCGCTGTTTGACAACTTTCTTCATCTTTTTGCGCTGCGGCGCCATTAAAATTGTTACCGAAATTACTTTTCGTAAATATCGCCGGAGCTTTAGATTTAAAAATTGTTAAAGGTGTAACTGTTATATGAGTCGCAAAACTCAATTTCACACGAATAAAATAAATATTATTACATAAAATAGAAACACTAGAAGTTTGAAAAATTCAACTACTAAAATATTCCACTACTATATAAATAATATTTAATTAGTTGAATAATTAATTATACCCCGTGCGGTGAATACTAACTTTCTAGCTTCGCTTTAATTAATTAAATTGCTTCGACTACGTGGCGAATTTTAATGGTCGATTGTCGGCGTTGAACCTGTTCAAATAGCTATTTTAGATCTCGGCTTAAAATGGCATCGAGTGCAAAGGGTTAATAACAAGGGATTCGAATTTTATTCCAATTTTAAAGAACAGAATAACATCCGTACGTCATTATTTATTACTAGTAATTTCCATCGCGAGTCGGACTCGTCAAAGTACGGCAAGGGGTTAAGGAGGATGTTTGAAAAGCGTTTTCTCAGCGATGGAGACGATCGAAATTAGCGAGGAGATGCGCGCTTTGTATTTTTTAACGCGGCCCGGAGGAAAGCGACAAGAGAAAGGAGGCCAAGATAAAAGCGAAAAGTAATCACTTCCGACATTGTCGAAGATAGGCTATTGCCTCTTTCAGCATCTATGTATAGTCGTCGTCGTCGTCGTAGTCTGTTCGTGGTTTGAATTATTCAGGAGCGTCGCACCGCCTGTGTCGCGCTCCGTAAATATTTTCTGCAATTTTCACTCGATGGCGGACGGTGTACATAATGGCAATAGTATTTCTTGTCTTTTAGCGTTTGTCCAAGCATGTCGTTCGATCGATCGCGCTCGTAAATACGGTATACTGAGAGCTGAGTTGACATTGTTAACAATTAAAAGGAATCTATGGTCTTTGTTTGGTACTTTTTAAAGTTCGAGGGTGCGGAATATTGTTGAGACAATTGTAGTATAATGTTATTTGAAATGATGTAAGAATGTACGATGTTAGATCATACTAATGTTATTGTATACGATATTATAGAATATTAATGTTAATTTATGCAATATTAGAGAATACAAATATTATTATATGCGATATTAGAGAATACTAATATTATCATATACAATACTGTAGAATACTAATAAAAAATTCTAAATAAATAAAAACAAAATAAAGCAAATAAAATAGACGAAATAAACATTATTTAATACTAACATAAAACACAAAATATGAAAATGTTAGTAACTTTAGTTACGCTATAATAACAGAAACCGAATAATAACGAAACCACTTTCCCTAAGTTTGCTTGAACATTTCTACACTCAAAAGAAAATATAAATAATAATAGAATAATGCATGCGCGATGATCTAAGCTTAAAGAGAATCGCCGGGGAAATATCGACGGTCAGTAAAGTGTTAAAAATCCCAAAAGAAAAAATGAAAAACCAATGTTTGTTAATTCCAGCGTTAGACTGCCAGTCCCCGCCGATACTAACAATAAGTCCCGAATGGCCATAAACTTACGCACGATTCTCTTTTCCCAGGGCCAATTAAAGAACGATCGCGGCGACCTATAAACAGTCGTCGGCTCGCTCGCCCTTAATCCGCGCTGGCTCGCTAATTACCCTTAATCTGATCCTGTTAATCATTCGCGTAGCTCGTGAACGGGCGTCCGCGTCTCCGTTAGGCAATTAGGCGACACGCGAGAGCGTGTGCTCTCTCGCGCGGTGCCGTGCCGGTGGCCCACTATACACTGCCAAAATTCGCTTGGCAGCCGGACAATAATACAGGTGCCGCCGAGACGCCACACGCCGCGACACGACACGGGATCGAACCCGGGGGGGATCGTGACGGGGTCCGACCAGTCGACAGCGCGACAGTTTGGTCGCGGATCGCGCTTCTACGCTCCGTCCCTCTTCGACCCTCTTACACCGTCCGCGCGCGCGCGCGACGCAAGAGTTTCGTGGTGCGTGCTCGAGTTTCGAGGTGCGTGCTCGAGTTTCGGTGTACCGAATGTGCCCGGTTGGACTAGACGCCGGTCCAAAGGTGCGCGGTGATCGATCGACGGCTCTACCGGCCCCCCGATCGATTTAAGCGGATTACAAAGATCTTCTTTTTAATCCCTCGGATACCGCCGGTCGGACCGTGATGCCCGCGTATCAGAATTCTCGAGGATAAGGCTCGCCCCTTCCGCGCTCGCGCCGCGCAGCAAAAACCTTCCGATTCCGTGAGCCACGCGCGGGATTTAGGGGACGTCCGGCCGCCCGCCGGCTGCTGGATACGCGCTACGAAACGCTCGAGGACGCTCGAGAACGGTGGAGACCTTGGTGCAAAGTCGGGCAAGTTCGCTATCTGTGGAAATTATATTCGGCCGCGTATAGTCCAACCCTCAAACTCCGAAACTATATACAGTTCGTCTGTGTCGATGACGATTCTTAGATATAATTTAGCTATTTTGGCAAATATATTTTTGTAGATGATTCTTCTCAATTTATCACTATAAGTTCACTGGGTGAAGGCGACATAGTAACTGCAGCTCGAGGGTTCCTATAAGGGTTGTTCGAACTAGTGGAACGAGACTGAAAGGATTTCTTTATAATTGTTATATTTGTGGCGTCGTTTATGTATAGGCTGCAAGTGAAATTTGTGCATCTTCGAATTCGACTTTCTTGAAGACGAAGCCTCGAATGGAGGTGACGTAGTTTCAATTGGATTTGATGCGTGAAAGACTTGCCCGCCAATGTGTACACCGAGGTCTCCGATTACGTGGTTCGACCAGACAATTGTACAATTTTCGAGTATCAGTTCTTGTTTCACATTGAAACCGTATCATCCCCTAAACGGTTCAAAACTCTTCTGTCACGATTTGCAAATACAAGACCGTCACAACCCTCGAGACAAAGCTATTATTTAATTTATTTGTTGAACTTAATTTACTTGTTGAATTTAATCCATTTCATTTCATTTAAAATGGTTCGTTTAGTATAACCTAATATGTACATTTTACTTTAATTTTACATATTTAATTTACTTGAATTTAACATATACAATTCAATATACTCAATTTAATTTAACCTATCCAATCCAATATACTGAATTTAATTTAACCTAATCAATTCAATACACTCAATTTAAATCAACACGTCCAATTTAAATCAATACACTTAAAATCTTCTAACACACCTAACATTTTAATTACAATCATTTCTCTTTAATCTCATTTAATATATTTAATCTCGCCTAATTCATACATATGGAAAAATACCCAGTTTCACAATAACAAAGCAAGAACCTATCACATTTAGATTGACCGAGAGCCGTCAAATTAGCAAATTAGCAAATCGGCGAATTAGATAACAGTTTATGAAAACTTGTTTTGTATTTCGTGAGATCGACTGTGAACACCGTCTATATTATCTGCACCGATAACAGTGAAAACACGTCCTCTTCGCGTTATCTCGGGAACGAAGTAGCCGAAATCAGCGCCGGTAGCCCCCCCCCCCCTCCCACCGAAAGAGGCGATCCTCATCCCCCGTGGACCGGGGCTCGTAGTCCCCGTAGGCGGATGGCGCCTGGGGCGAGCTCGGCTCGTTGAACCGGTTGCGTAACGGTGTCATAAATAATCGGCGCGCATTCTAGCGTCTATTATTAGTATCGGGTAACGCGGGATAGTTTGTCCGGCGCGATCGACCGGCGATATTGTAAATTACGGTTGGGAACGCGGTCGGCCACCGGTCCGCGAAGGATTCCTCGCGACGGGTCTGATTAATTCGCGGGACATCGCCGATCCGAACGATCGGTCGCCGGGGCGGAACGGCGCGGAACGGCGCGGAACAGCGTGAAACGGCGGCGGAGAGCTCGCGCTCGCGAACTTATTTGCCGTGGATTTTGTTCGGTTCTATCGAGACGCCCGGCCTTTGCGCGGATACCGGCCGCGTTATAAATGGACTTTGCGCGCGCGGACCGATCCTTCCGACGCGGAACGGCGCGGACTTTTTTCAACAATATTTACGAAATTATTTACGAAGTTATTAGAGAAAAACGAAAGTCAACCTAAGGAACTCCAATCTACTTTTTTCTACGATATTTACGAAATTATTTACGAAGTTAGAGGAAAACTAATCTTGGGGGTCCTAGGGTCCCTCACTGCGTACTCCAAGGGTTAAGAACAACAGGCCGCGGTGCTCGCGGCGCTCTCGGGCCATCGGGCCGCTGCCGTATCTTTCCTCTCGCGGCCGGCCGCCTGGTAAACACACGCGCGCGCGATTAGACGGCCGAGATAAACAACCGTCGTCGCCGTGCATGTATTTTCGTCGTGCGGCTCGAAATCCGAGATTAGCGGATCTCTACATCGCCGGGATCGAGCTCTTTCGGTTTTCGCGTGCCGCCCGATAAACCGAGATTAGGACGCGGAGCCTTGTCCGAGAGGCCCCGATAGTTGCAGCCGGATCTCGGTTGCATTCTGTCGTCGCGTGATTCGGTCGACCCACGGCGAACGCCGAACGAATCTATTCTCCAGCCAAAAATTGGTAGCCGGCTCTTGTTGCTAGGTCCAAGCGAGATTTATTGTGTGCTCGCGTGGCAGAACGACTGCTAATGTACTATGGATCCCTACCAGTGCGGAAAGCACCGAACTCGCGCTGGACCTAGCAACATTACTTTCAACGAGAATCAGATTCCTTCGTTTATTTGAGTTATTTTGTTATGATTTCAATGCTCGTATATGTGATTCTATGGAGTTTCTTTTTCGCAGATTATTTACGCACTGTTTAAAGGGTGGCACTACTCTGAGGCGTTTAGAAATTGGTATAGTTGGAGATTTTTCAAATTGGGTATTATTAAGTGAAAGATTTGGTCTTTTCAAGGGAATATAAACATAAGTTTCAGCTTTGTTTTATAATTTTTTTTTAAGTTAAAAATTGTAAGTACTGACAGAGTTATTCTTTGCTTCTGTAACCACTTCTCGTGGAACGGTCATAATTCCTTTCATAATTGGCAAGTAGTGGAATGTCCGAATTGAAAGAGTTTTCTTCATTCATAAACTAGAAAGTATTTTATAAAATATAGCATAAAGATTTTCCGAAGTTTTAATAATTATATAAATGGCTAAAATTTGAAGAAGAAACAGCTGTTTTCAGTCCAAAAGAGTAACTTTAAATGCTTCTGACAAAATAAATAATCAACATAAAAGAAAAATCGTATGTTATATTATAAAATATTCTTTGCTGAATATCAGCTTCAAATTTGACCTAGATTAGATATATAGTTCCGGAGATTTTGTGACAGCCAGGTGGAAATATGTACAGAAACTGTCAAAACTATTCTGACACCAATGTAACTTCAACGGCATTTAATTAAATAAATATACATATAACGTATAAATAAAAATGATATATTCTCCTAATACGTTTAAAAATCACAGTTTGAAGAAAGCCAAAAAAAACCTAAACAAGAACTTTTCTCTCCGATGAACTAAAAATATTTGAAACTATATCATCGATCACAAAGCACACTTTAAACTTAAAAAAGATCAACTTTTTCTAACTATCATATATCGAGTACCGCCACCCCTTAACAGAGAGTATCTCTGCACAAAAATTCCTCGAGTCGTCACCGCGGCCCCTCGAATCGCAAAGATCGAAAATCGAATCACGGTATAGCGTCCGCCCGGAAGAATCGCGTCCGTATTTTCCATTGACTCGCGGCCGTCCGTTATTGACGCCGTAGACTTTGTCCGTCGTCGGATCGCCACCGTTATCAGGAAAATAAAGAAGGGATCGGTAGCCACGGGGCAGCCGGAGGCAGACTCCGGCCCAGATAGCGAGGGACAGCGGCGGCGGCGTCGCCGCCCGACCCGTGCCCGTCGTAACACGGTCAGACGGCTCGCAGACGTTTGCACGCAGATTTCCGCCGCGTCGCTGCCGGTTTCCATCGTCGGTTCACGTGCGCAACCTTATCGCCGGATCGCGTGGCTCCGAAGTTCGAAGCTCCCCGGCTCGGCCGATTGATTAGAGGGAGCGTGATTTCAGAAATTCCGCTCTGCCGAGGCGGCGAAGAAGGGGGAAGGGGGGAGCTCGGGCAGCGTCGCCGCCCGCCTCGTGAATGAGGTTCGAAGATCGGACTCCTCCACGCACCCGGCCACGAATGATTCACGCGGCCTACGCGGTTTACTATATTGCAGTAAGTGACCAAGAAAGCCGTCCTAAACAACCCGATAAACGGTGGAAATACATTTCGTTATTTTCATCTCCGGTTTCGTATTTATTGGCGGACCAAGCGCGCGCGGGGCTCTTGTTATCGGTCACCCGGACGCCGATATATGCCGCGCGCTTCTTTTTCCCTCCTTTCCGCTGGGCCGGCTTTTATCCACCGTTCTCCTCTCTGTTCCCACGTTCTCTCTCTCTCTCTTCTCCTCTCCTACTCTTTCTCCTTTTTTTTTCTAATTGCATTTCTTCCGCAGACCAGCGTCTCTCCGATCAATTCCCGCGGCGGCCCGCTTGCGCACACCCCTCCCAGCATTGTTTTTTCCATTCATGAGGACGCGAAAACGAGACGCTGTGTTGCCTCGGCTCCCCGTGGGGTAGGAAAATTACCGTGCTCCCACTCGTGGCGTTGATCACTTCTGTTCCGAGTTTTCCCTGATAAATCGCGCTCCTCCTTTTCCCCCGTAACTTTCTTTTTTCGAGCCACTGGAAATCGCCGGGGCCGCGCACCGCCACGGATTAGCGCGACTGCGTTACCCCTAATTAACGTCTACCGGCCCCGTTCCGCTATTCCTTCTTGTCCGGTTTCCTAGTACGGGACTGTTGTCCCCGTATTTATCAATCGATCCGACCCCTGGCCCGAGGTGATCCCGATTTCATTGCGCCAGTCCGACGAGTCGTGCACGAGACGTGTTCGAATTGCGTTCGAATTCAATTTTTCTCCGACTTGCTGGCGACCCGGCCTTTGTTTCGACGATTTTTTGTAGTCGGTCGATGGCGTACTGGGTGTCCCAGAAATAAGGCAAACACTTTATGATAATACGATAGATATTAAACGTTATGATATTACGATAGTATCCTACTATCCCTTAAGGATGAGAAATTGCTTAATGAGAAAGGGTCGTGTAAACATAGGTCTAGAAACTTGTCATTTTCAAGATAAATACTTTATGCTGATTAAAGATATTAAAGATATTTAAATTAATTTCTGATGATTGTTGCGCTTTGTCATGATACGCGCTTCGTATTTACTTTTCATATACTGTTTTACTGCGTTAAAGAAATTCTGATGTATTTTTCAAGTTTTATCAAATCATTGAATTAAATTTTTCAGCGTTGCAATATTGTCTATATTATTTACCGATACTATTTATTTCTCTCTATGATTTATTATCTACCATTATTTCGATACCATTATCACGAAAACAAAGAGTTTCCGAGCCTTTGTCTATATAACCTTCTCTCATTCTTAAGGGGTGCAGAATATTAAGACGAAGTTTGTTCACCTACTTCGGAAACACCTTGTATATTTATAACACATGATTTCCTGTGATATAGTGAACTTTTTAATTACACCAGAGCTGTATTTATATCTTGTCTTGAACGTGGCACAACAGCTAAAGGAACACTGTAAACAATTCCACCATCCGCTGTTGAACCTCCCATACAATTTTTATCAAGTCCCCTCGAGTGGTTTGTTTACAGCATTCGTAGATAACATTTTTTAAATTGCCGCAAGTTTTCGACCGAGGCAAAGGCATGTTCGATATCCAATTTACATATAAAACTGTAACAAAAACAGTACAAATAATGCAATTATTATTTTCGGTCGCCGCAGCTGGCTTTCATCCTTTAAGTTCAAAGTAAAAACAAGCGTTGTCCGTTTTAGCGACGCAGAATCGAAACTGATGCAATCGAGGGCGCTGTATACAGATTTTAATTCGCGATACTTGAAAACTTTCGGAGTGTACAAACAACGGAACGTGGATTAAGTACGCGACATTCCGAGCGATAACGAAAAGACCCGCGGGCGATCGACCGGACTCGTCCCCGACGACGCCGCGGTTTGGACGAGATCGCGAATAATGCCGGATAATGAATGACTGCGAAACGGGGCGCAGATAAACAATCTCGCCTAAGCGGAGCCTTTAACTTCGAGTACGCGCACGTGATCGTTCGCAACATTGTTCTTCGGTAAATCAAGTATGAAAGTGCGTTCTGTAATAATTGCTATCGTGCCATCTTGTTGCTTATCTCTCTGTGTGTCCCTACTTATATTGCTACAATATCATCGTGCGAAATGATAGACAATGGGCTCGAATCAATCGCTGGAGAACGTGTTTGTTGTTCTGTGATAACTGTGTTACGAGATAAACGAAAAATGTTGACTATGGCGAGGTTCTAGGGTGAGTGATCTAAGTTAAGACACTTAGAGTTGGCAACATTGAAAATCGTTCGGTATCGTGTTCTTTTTGATTTTCTATATGGAATGCTTCTTATAAATAGATAACTTTTATGATCTGTATAATATGTGTGATAGAAATGTTCGATGTTCTTTGTTTGATGATTTCATATAAAATATATTATAGTTTTCTATAGAAGTGAATACAAATTAATGTTTTTAGTGAGATCTATGAAACAGAGGTTACAGTAGAAGTTGTCTATCTGTTTTTGCTTGTAAAACTTAAACATTAAGTTAAAAATGATATATATTTATTGTTTTGTCAAGGTTATATCTATTGTTTTCTACAGTTTTAATTTATTACACATCGACTTTACGAGATTTTTAAATGAAGTTTTAATAACTTCGAATAATTATGGAGCAGCCATTGTCCAACGATTGTGGATTTGTTTTTTGAATGATTATTTTGATAGTATTAGTTGTGGCGATTCGAAATAATTTTTATCAGTTTTATTTATATTCAAAAAATTGTTACAAACTAGTAATTATCACAGGGGCCGCAATATTCAATTCCATAAAATATAAAATGCACTAGGTTATCATTGTTCGCCTTTTTCTGTTTTTCAGTTTTACTAAAAACGCTAAAAAAGGTACTTAAACTGAACTTAAATAGAAATAATAATTTTCTATTTATATATATAATAATCTACTTTTATTAAATAGAAATAAACACTTAATAAAGAAGACAATATTAAAATACAATTAGCAATACATTTTTTAATTTAGGGAATGCCCGAATGCTACAAGTGAACGACTTTTAGTTCAAAGATAGACGACATTTCGCAGGTGTCATTAAAGCCATTAATGTTCATACATTTTCACAAGAAATTATATAATACTTTCTACTTAAAATCATTAAACGAAGTAAATATTTCCGTCCTCCATCGTCGGTTACCGTACGCCCTAAACGAGGGTCGCATTATGCCAAGGCTCGGCCATAAATCTATCAAAAACCAAACACCTTTCGACCGTCCCTTCAAGCACTCTCTACAAAGACAATTTCTCTAACAACTATAACACAATGTCACAACGTCAACTGACTCGAGCAGTTAGCCGACATTCTAGAAATTCGACCCTTGCACAAAGATAAAAGGTCTCACTAAACGAAAATACCCCGACCCCCGTCGACGGTATATGTGCCGGGCTTGGAACTAACAATTGAAAAACCCTTAGACGTGGGAGGTAATCATACCTGGTAACGGAGGTAAATTCATACCTGGCATAGTTACGAGAACATTGATTGAAAGAACGGTACAGGTTTGAGAACAGCTGACTGCCAATTGTGCTAGAAAATCTGCAGGCCCGCGTAAATACGCTTCCAAAACAGCGTACCCTAAATAATACAATTGGATAATCCCCAGAGATATATCGTCGACTTAGCCGCCACAAAAGAACTCCTTTCTCCCGTCACATTCTCCAAAGAAACTACCCTAAGACCAGCGCGGCACACCAGTCCTCCGTCGCGGCGGCCGCCCAGTATCCAACAGAACGAACATTTCCATTGGAAAAGTGGCGGCCGTGCCCGCGCCGCGGACCAATTAGCGTAATTTCGCCGCCACCCTCGAGCGTCCCGACAACGTGAATAACGCGCAGACCCCGGTCGCGTGCATAAATAAAAAAGATAATCGGCGAGGAGTCGTTTGCGCGAGCATCGGTCGCCGCTCGTGTTTCCGAGGCCGGGTCTCCTTTCGTTACCCGCCTCGTCAAATGTTAAACACCGGCCCTCCGCCCCTCCGCCCCTCCGCGCCGACGCGACGCACTTTTTCTCGTTCTCGTTTACACGCCCGGAGACAATCGAAGCGTTAAATGGCTCGATTCGGGGGTGGCTTCGCCGGCCGTGACAATAAAGGCGCACCAATTAACGCTTCGTACGCGATTTTGCCGGCGGAAGAATGAAAAATGGGATCGGCCGGCAAGCCTGGGCCGAGGAGGGGGCGAGGGAGGGGGCTGGATTTTATAAATTAATGCCGTCACGGTGCGAGCACAGTTTATCCGGTCGCGCGTGTTGTCACGTGTAGGCGGTGTTTCCCCTCTCTCTCTCTCTCTCCTACTCTCTCTTTCTGCGTTTCTATCTTTCTCCTTCTGTTTGGCCAGCTCTCTGGCTCCGGCGTTTTTCCCGGGCGATTTTTTCGCCGATTCGTTTCCCCCGCGCAACAATGCGATCGATAAAACCGTCGGTCGAAGGTTTTATCGGGTGCACCGTCGTAACGCACTATCGAGTCGCGGCCGATTTCGCTCGAATTCCCAACTAATTAGTCACGTAACGCGCTAGATCCTGCAATCGACGATCGCCCTGGAATTCGCCAGATCAGATCTGACGCGATTGCGCGCCACGAACGTCGATCCGTGCCGGGCCCTGTCCCCCCTCTCCCTCTCTCTCACTCTCTCTCTTTTTCTCTCTGTTGGCATCGAGATCGCAACCGATAACGGGCGCAGGACAGAGCGTCGGTTTCGTACGCGAGCGAAAACTCGCGGCGCGCCGGGGCGGAGCGAGCCGCCGGAACCGCGGCGAGAAACCGATTAATCGCGTTGACGCCCGCCGAAGACGGGACATTAAATTGAAATTCGCTAACGACAGGGAGGGTGGGGGCCGTGGTGGGAGCAGCGTGGGCTCTAGCCGACGCGAGCCACGATATTAGAGGGGAAATTACAAGGCCTCGGGCCGGAACCGTCGCGCAGCAATATTGTGCCGCGGTCCTTATTAAGACTGAGAGACCGGTGAGAAAATAAATAGGGGAATTTGCATCTCATTGGGCGAAGGATTCGCGGAAATTAGAGTAATTTCAAGCGTAACGGCCATCGTAACGGCCGTCTGGACGGCTGTTAATAATAGCTATTCGCCGATCTCCCCTCGCGAGCTTACCGTCGAAACGATGAAACGTTTCTCCGCCGGGCCCTTCGTCGATACCGCCTATCACGGGGCCCGTCGATCACGATTGTTTCGACGGACCCCGCTCCATTTTATTCCGCCGATATCGCCATATTGGACTAGCCGAATCCTCGTTAGTTTCGCGCGACAATGCCCTACCGTTCATCTCCGAAAAGACACTCTGAAAAATCTGATCAAACGCGCTCCGACGCGACGCGGCACTCGCTGCAACAAGTCGCTGTCCGTCGATCGTCTATGCAGCACGACAAACGACGCGACGGGAAGCAAACAAAGCACTAGGTTATACAATTCCGTCTCACAACGCGTCGCGACAACTTTGGACGACAATGATCTTGCGCGAAAATGGGAACGATTAAAATGTTCGCCGACGACGAAGGCGACACGTCGCGGCCGTCCGAGCATTAATTAATTAACGCGTCATTTATTTAGCCGAACCCGGATCCCGGCTGTTGTTTCTCAGCCGCGTATGTATATCGCGGTTCCGATCCAACAAAGGCGACGAGCTGGTGGGTCCCGTCCAGCACGCGTGCGTTTCATCGCGCATCGTTATTGCACGCGCGTCCGATGACGCGGCTTCGCCACCTTGCTCGCTTTCCACGCCGCGAGCCGATCCGCCACGCTTAAGAAAGGCGTAGCGGCGCGGCGCGCATCATTTCTTCGCGAAACTGCCGCCCACGCGCCCGCCGACTTGCATAATAATCGGCTGTTTAATAAACGATTAATCAGCGGCCGCGTTTGCTCGGCACACGCGCGCCTGTCTAATCCATTCGAAGACAAAGGAGCTGTGTATGCGCTGTGTACACTGTACGTAGCTTCTGTCTCCCGTAGGCATCGCCCGGCGAACACGTGGAGCCGGCACGACGGCCGAATGATCCATGGATCCGCGAACGCGCGATCCATGCGCCGGCTTTCTCGGCTCCGCTCGAGGTTCTCGGAATTTTAACCGATCGTTCGATCAACCCATTGCACTACGATGTCTTTCAGAACTACGTTGATTACCATTTTGTCGTTCTGAACAATTTCCTTAATGTCATGTGATGATTTTTATTTTCCGTTTTTCTTCATTTACTTTCATTCCCACATTTTGATGACCGAGGGTTCCGATTTTCTTACGATTTAATAGAAATAATTGGCAAGGGGTTTAAAGTAATTGATCGCTTCGAAATTCTCGGTTATTTGCGATGTAATTTAATTGACTATACTGTATTTATTTATGCTATATTTATTGTATACGAACATTTAAAATAGTTGTGGGATATAAAGAATTGAACCAGGGATTTTACACATTTATGACAGAAACGTGGAATCTGGAGCGGAGAATATTTCGAAATTTTTAAGCTCCCCGACCGGCACGAGATCAAAGGGCAAGGGTTTAATCGCGACAGCTACGGAACAGCCACAATTGCAAAGATCTAGATTACGTGGCAGCAAGCTTACCGCGGCAAATTGCACGACCGAATCTTTTGCGAAAGCGTTGAATTGCGAGGAAAGAAAATTGCCGCACTTCGCCTCGTTATATCTTTCACCGGTGAAGGGCTGGCTCGAATCCACCCACGCAGCATTAAAGAGTATCTTTTCACCTGCAAGTGCATGTAATATCAAAGGGCGGAACCTGTTACAAGCCCTCTGAAAAAGTGCCTATTCGCGGTCGTTTGTTTTAACTGGCTTCCTCGCTTTAGTCGCGTTCGCGAAAGAAAATTAGCGCGAGCCCGTTGGCCGAGAGAGTGCCGTGAATCAGTTTTCGCGGATCGAGGCCAGCGCGCGAGTCTGTCAGGGTCGCGATGCGTGGCCGCACTGCAACGAGGCGCCGAGTGCCGCCAGATGCGGCGCGCCTTTGGCCAGGGGTTGAAGCAGATGGCGCCACAGTCCGGAGAGGCATGCGCTGGCGGCCGGCGGCGGCACGAGCCGCGAATGCAAGCGCGAACGGCCGTCGTCGGCTCGTTGGATTCTTCTAGATTTGCGCTAAGAAACAGCGGACGTTGTTCACCGATAGTTAACGTTTCTTCCCGCGGTAAATAATTCCGACGACTCGACTTCGGAACTGCGCGGCGTTCTATCTAGGTTGTAACTATCCTTCGCCGTTGCATCTATTCTTTTTTCTAGATTGCATCTATTCTTTCTAGGTTGCATCTTTCCTTCCGCGATCGTTTTCGACGCGGTCTATCGGCTTTCTTTGCCCGGATCGGAAGCCAGCAACAAATTAATTTTTTCGCGGCCACGGCCCGTTTGATGTGCCCCGCGCGCATGAAGCGAGAGAGCCGCGCAAGAAACTGCCAGGCCGTTCTTCGGCGATTAGTCACCGGCGAGTCTCGTGACCGATTTTCCAGCGGTTTTCTGGCACCGGCTGGCATTAGCGCGGCGAAGATCGCAGTCGGAAAGACGGCTCTCCTCTGTACGTGCGCCAGTTGCACCGGCGCGGCGCACCGTCCGCGCTAAATACAAGCTTCCGCGTTGATACACCGCGAGGATGACCACGTCATGATCCAGTTTCATTTGCTGGCCCGCTCTCGCAATCTACATTCTACGTCCATTAATTTTACGCCGGTTAAAAACACTGGAGGGTGAGAGCGTAACAACGTAGCCGCGCGGCTCCGCGAAAATTAGTTCGTTAAATTACGAGGAAAACTATTTCCCCGGGGGGGCTAATTGATGAACAGGCCGACCAGAACGCGCGCGCGCGCCGGCTGGTGTAACGGCGATGGGAAAAACTGCGTTTCGACCTACATACATATACGCGACTCGCAATTCGGATATGGCTCCGGAGATTTTTCCGCCGCTCGAGGATTTACACGCGTTGCGGTTTTTTAATATTTCGCGGAGCGTTGCGCTTGCTCGCTCGCTCGCAAATGTATTACTTTCGAGAGCCGCGGGGATTTACGTTCAGCCTCCAGATTTCTCGGATATCGGCGCGAAATTTCTGCACTGGGCAAACAAGGCCAGCCGCACGTGTCGCAACTTTTCCAATTACATTCGCGATGTTTGCACAATTGTGTCTCTTTAGCGGTCTTTGTGCACGGATCGGATCGGCTCGGATCGGCGCGTGCACGTGCTGGAACGAGCCGATAAATATAAGCTGGCCATATTAGCTAAAATTAAATATTATACAACCCGGCGGCGACCGTGCCGCGTTAGTCACCCGCGTATTCCACGCCGTAAATTGTAACATCTACCGTCCATTAATCAAAACCGGAGAGCCTACGGCGGAACGCGAGACGCATTTTCTTCGCGGGAATTATCAGCAGCCGGCCGATCGCAGATTTTCTCGCCGTGGAAACGACGCGGCCGTAGAAATCGTTACGTAAACGGCGTTAGCGACAGTCATTTTTCTCCGGCGGCATACCGGAAATTTACGGTTCCGTCGCTGGATTTCTAATCGCGCGATTTCGGCGTTTGAAATCGACTGGAAAGCGGCACTTTGCATTGTTTCTTAGACGGTCTATCACTATTTCGCGAGTAATTATGAGGTCAATGGTCTTTCCATAATTTTATATGGATTATTAAGACTCACTTATGCGACATAGAAATTAGGAATATACAAGAAAAAATTAGCTATTTGTTCTAGCTAACTTTCACCGCGACGGCGTGCACGTTCTATTTTGTTCGAGATTCTCGTCATAAATCCGACTATCCCAGCCAACAAAACCCGACAGCCTACTTCCCGACGATCTTACCAGTCGAGTTTCGAAGCTATCGAAAACATTGATTCGACCACGGGATCGCGTCGGGATCATCAATTTCCAATCAGAGGCGAGGAACTCCGAAACGCTCGTTTGCCAAATAAACAGCGGTGGCGGCAGATAAAAAAGACGCGACGGTTATCCGAGAAGGTGGGACACGGTGCCGAGTCCGGTTAGCCGGATGGAGGCAAACAATGATTCGACTATTCGGCGCGGAGTCGGCGCGAGTATATTTCAGTATTCGGCGGCCTTCGCCGGAGCTACCAGGCCTCGACAAAGAGAAAGGGAGAAGTGGAGGGGAAAAAAGGGGAACAAGGATTTGTTTTCATTGACATACCAGAGCGGGAGCTCGGCTCGTTTCGCAAAAATCTATTTTCGCGCGCTAATTATGTAGCGGGCCAGCGGATCGCGCTCGCGCGCCTCACCGCGCCGCCCCGCGTACGCTCCTCCGCTCGGGCTTTGCTCGGGCCGACTACGGTTGTTGCGCGCCGCTTGGTCGGCGACGTGATCATTGTTTACACTGGGACGCGAGGCACTGGAGCAAACGATCGCGATAATAACGCCGTCCAAGTTCGATGACTGCATGACATATTCAGTGGAAACCTCCCGTCGCGGCGTCGGGGATAAAAGGTTTTTTTTAGGTCGTTCCTCGAGACAAGCGCGGCCGAGCGAGCGAGCGAGGGAACGAGCGCGACCGCTGCACTTTCCATTCTCGCGATTCTCGCTTGTTTACCCGGAGCCCCGGCCTCGAACCGCTACGCGCCGCTTCCGTATCGTACATCCCGTGGAATCTTTTCGCGAGACCGATTTCTGCCGATCCGGCCGTCGCGGCTCTCTTGACACGTCCGTTCGGCCAAATTAACAGGATTACAAGGCCGAAACGTCTCTCCGCGAACGGAGCACACTCGGGCAACGGTTCCTCTTATACTTTTTTTTTTGCCCCCGCAACGCTCTGCTCTAGGCCTCCGATAGTCATTGGCCGCGAGGCTTTCGCCGAAGTTTCGGGCTTCTAATTCTTCGGTCAATAGTCCGCTTCAATTTATAGCCGAAGTTCGGCAGTTGCGCGAAAACGGGGCTGAACTTGCCTACAACTAGCAACTACCCCGCTCTCTCTCTCTCTCTCTCTCTCTCTCTCTCTGTGTGTACGTGCACCGCCTCTATAAACGCTTCGCGTACACGTTTACTACGCAGCGGGAACGGCCGCCCGTAACACGGCCAACGTACTTGCATATTTACGAAAATATACACGGTCTCGAGGCCGAGAGTATACCATGCGCGGATTCGAAATTTTTCGGAGTCACTGGTACGCGGAATTAATTTACGCGCGTCTTCCCGTGCTACCCTTTATCTTGTTTACTCGGACATTATATTTTTAGGCGTCGCGTTCGAGCCGCGGTCCGGATATAGACTCGCTTCGACTAATTTTCGTGGCAGTCGATATAGATTCCTTATTTCTGGCTACTTCTAATAGCGGGAAAGATTAGTCACCTGGACCAGGATCAAGCGACGTGACTCGCGTACGTTTTCGGGATTACCGGTGATACACCGATCCGAAAATCGCGGCGACGTTTTCGGAATTAGGGTGGGTGGGTTATTTGGAGGAAGTCGATCGCGTCCGATCGGCATCGGGACATGTGGGTACTTCGACGACAGAGGGGACGTTAGCTGGCATGGCAACGACATAACGACCGGGACGCAATTATTCATTTAAAGAAACGATAATGCCACCGATTCGCGGAAGAGTCAACAACTGCGAAACCGTTCTCGGTACGAGCTGGACTTTGTCGTCCCGTGTGTAAGACGGTTACGCCGGCCGTGTAAACAAGATACCGACGTCGGTCGATGCAACGTCGAACAACAGAACATTATTAAATGGACCAGTCCGCGGATTATTAATCGGCGCGCGGCCGTGCGGGTGCATGTCGTCGCTGGCGCGCGGGCCCGATATTCGCGCGGGCAGCGACGACGGAACCGTGGTTTCGGTCGCCGGGGACAAATGGTCCGAGATTTGCGAAACGGATGACCATCGTCAACGGTGCTCGCGGTGATCCGTCACGGGTTCGAGACCGGGCGCGCGACGGTTTTTCCACAGTTGGACCGCCGCGGCGCTCGGCTCGATATTCGTATCGTTAATCTCATTATACCTCCCCCGCGAAGGGGGAGCACCGAACGGCAGCAGCAGCAGCAGCAGCAGCAGCAGCAGCGTGTTCCTTCTGTTCGAACGCCAGCTGACAACGGCCGCCGCTGTTTCACCTAGAACAGCATTGTCGTTCCGATGTTTATTTTTATCGCGGCGATACGCCTCGATTTCCAGACGCGCGTGCGGCGCCGCCGCAGCACCGTTACACAATCCCATTGTACAATATTTGTTGTGCGATTTGTAGATACCCGACGGAAGACGAGGAACACCACCGTGCGCGGCTGATGTGCTGCATTCTTCAGATTACGCGTGGACTACTTTTCGAGGTGGCTCGATAAAGAGAGGCGACTTTTTTTTTATCGGGCCGCGTGCGTGCCCGCGTCCGCGATCGCATCGGCCGCGATCGGGCTTTATCGCGCGTCGTTTCCCGGTGTACGCCGATAGCGGTCGAGCGAGCGTCGGAGACACCTGAACGATGCACTCCGAAACAAAAGTAAACAGGAAAGAATGCAGCGGCGAACGGAGCGGGCCGGCGGCGACTCTCTCTCTCTCTCTCTCTCTCTCTTTCTTTCTCGGTTGCCCAACGTAGTAACGCAAGAGATCGATAACGATAGACCGAGAGAGGCGGGAGGGAGAGGGACGGAGAGAGCCGATAGCCAAGCGTCGCGTCGCAATAGGCGAAACAATCGACGCTCCGAACGGCCGGGGGAGTGTTTATTTGAAATTGGTGATCGAGGGGCATCCATGTCCCGTCTACGTCGGCGACAAACATGTTACACGCGCGGATGTCGTCCGCGTTCGGGAACGGGATGAATAAACGTGAAAGGAGGCTTTAAAAGGGCGCGCGAGTACAAGTGGCTGCAGGGAAGAAGGGAATGCTAAGTGGCGGAGCAAAGAAGAACACGACCAAGTGGTGGTAGCAGAAGAAGAAGAAGAAGGAGAAGACTGAGGAAGGCGTTCTTCGGATGATACTCACGGAGAACCGACCGGATGCAACGCCGGAATGGGAATGCAAGGCTCCGCGCGCGCCAGAGTCCGTTACTCGCGTCGGGTATTTCCCAGAACGCGACTATAAACAAACAAACACACCGAGAGACAGGCCAGTGTGCGCGTGTGATCCATGCCCTCCCTTCCAAGGCAACAACAACGACAAGCTAGCAGTTTTCACGGTGGCGGGGAGGAAGTAGAGAATACTGGCGCCGTCGGTTGAGTAACCCCACCAACATGGTCGCGCATGCGTACCGAACGGGATTCCCCGCGTCCCCACCACCGTCGACCACCCGCCAGTCATCCCACCACACGGCCGTTCCCTACTCCTACGGCCAGCTTTCCTCTCCCTCCCCCTCTCTCTCTCTCCCTCCTTCTGTCTCTCTTTACCCCCGACGAGCGACGGTCAAACTCGCACGTAAAGTCGCTCCGAACACTCGTCGATGATGACAAAGTATCCACAATGTTTACCGTCGATGTAACGCGCCGATTTTTACCGAGCCAGAGTGCATTCTGGCCCTGTCATTTCATGTTTTCTGCCCCTCTCCCGCCGGGAGAACGCTTCTGGGAAACCGTTGCGCATTCCAGCGCGGTACTCTTACTCTCTCTCCTCCGCTGGAAATATTTTCTCAGCGTCTCGCGACGCACCCCGAGCCACGACGCGACTCGAACGTATCGCGCGTGCACGCTTCCAACGGTGGACGCGCGTGCAGATACTACGCTGCTTATCTGGCTGGTCCCGATACGCCGTTCGATACCGCGCCGCCGTTTGTATACGTTTTTGTATACCTGGCATGACTATGATGCGTCGGTTGTTTCTTGTTTTCCCGGGTGGAAGGGTGGCCCCGCAGCCGGGATAAGACGAGAAGAGAAAGGCCGGTCGGTGGTGTCTCGATGCTTTCATTGCAATTTTCGCACTTGACCGCAGGGGTAAGCGTGCTTTACGATTCGCGGTAAGATTACCATCGACGCTGGCGTAGTCAGTGGGGGAACCGCTACCCCTCCGTCTCCCTACCACCGGTCCCGGATGCGGGTCTCCGGTCGGCCGGCGGTGGGAAGAAGGACGTTGGTGGGAGAACGGCGAAGAAGTGGTGAGGCTTGCCGCCAACGAGTGGTCGGTGGTGGGGGGAAAGCGCGGGTTAGCAGCCGGGACACGCCAGGCGTAGGATTCAGTAAGCGAACGGCTCTTAACGGCCACGAACGTATTTTTCGTTCTTCGGTTCCCGCGCATGCATATATATGTTTATATATATATATACATATACGTGTATATATGTACCCGAGACTGATCCGAAAGAAGCATTATCGAGACGCTGTACGGAAATTCGCCAAGTAAAAATCGTTAACAACGAACAGACGCCGCGACACATACCCGGTTGTTTCTCCGAGAGTTCACTGGTTCAAAAACAAACAAACACCAAACATACTCCAAAAAGCTACAGAACACTCTATCAACCAAACACACACGCCACACGGACACACAATCTACACGAAGCATCTACACGCAGAAAAAAAACATTCACACGACGACAACAACAACAACAAACGGAAACAAAAAAGAAGTATAACGCCGAAAACGAGTTTTTTTTTGCTTTGGTTTCTCGATTACTTTGGTTACCGATTCTTTCGTTTTCCGCAACTGTGGCTTTAATCATTCAAACTGGATTCCAACAAGCAGTACGTGTCGCGATTACATCGCGGCTACCGGAGGCTTAAGAAATTATTCAAGGTAAGAGAAGAAGAAAGTATAACGCGCCCGCGATCTCTCTGAGCGCCGCGATTACTGTGAAATTTCGCGCGCGCGACGTATTACCCCCATGTAATGGACGCGTAACATGGTGTCGTTTCGTTTCGGGCTCCGATCGCTCGGCTCGCGGAAAAGGTGTGATATTATCGAGTGTTACTTCGGGGACTGTTCGGTACGGGGAAAAAAGTGAACAAATCTGATCGTGTAACCAGAAGGAAACGTACAGGAGAGAGAGTCTCTCTCTCCGTGAACCGTTCGACGAGAGACGCACACACGCTGTTTACCATATACGAGGCGGACGAGGTACGCGCGGGTACGCGACGCACCGAGAGACAGCTTCATCGTGACGACAAAGGGCCAATGTTTGCATACCAGCGGCGCGCGCGAAACCCATTGTTCGGTTTTTACAAGAAATCCTCCCGACGGAGCCGATTCGGGGCCCGCGGTTAATCCGTTGTATACAATATAACTGAGAAGCGTCCGAGGCTACGTTCCCACGGACCTCGAAACGACTGACAAAGGAACGTGCGGGCAGAGCATTTGCTCGGAAACGCTTCCGACTCCGTCGCGGTTGCCCGTGTTATTTTCGTTGTATACCTCTGTTGTATCGCCCGAGTGTTATCGTGTGACATGAGCCGTTCGCGTTTTGTTTCCTCGAGAGAAATTCTCGATAGGTCTCCGACTCTCGCGCGCGCGAAAACCGCCGTGTATCGGGGCATGTGAAAATTTCGTGTCGTAGTCAAGATGTCGTCTCTCTCTCGGCTCGTGTCAACGTTCCGCCGCTCACCAAGACGTCCCGTGTGAACCTACGACGTCGCCCCGTGTAACGAAAAACGACGGAACCGACGGAAAAGACCAAGGGAGGGCTAACTTACCGCCGCTGTCGGAGCATGAATAATTTACGTTCCCGTTGGATTTAAATAAATTCGTTCGGCACCGGAGAGGCCAGGCAGGCGGGCACGTAATCTTGCGCCGTTCGAAAGTTGTTTACGTTAACCGACCAGACAACTTTGGCACGGGAGCCTCCCATGGAAACGGTAAATATATATATATATATAACCCGCGACGCGGACATGACGGCGGAACTTCGCGACGATAATTCGCGGCACTCGCGTGAAGAAAATGCTCCCCGAGATAGGTTCCGATCCGCGAACGGAAAAAACACGCGCGACGTGTCATCGCGTTGACAGACGCGTAGACGTTCGCCTCGGCGGCCAGGGGGTATACGCTAGTCAAATCAGCATACATCATGAATATTCGTCTCTCGGAACCGGAAACGCACGCGCTCGCTGGACGAAAAAAAAACTGTTTCAAATTTCAAATGCTCTGGTCGGACGACGACGGCAATGAGAGAGATAGAGAGAGAGAGAGAGCGCGCGCTCGTTCTGCTCTCGATACGTATCGTTAGGCGATCAAGATTTATAGATAGTGGAAAATAGTGCGCGCAGACGTCCTTGGCTTTTTATCCGGAATAAATCAGGATCCGGCTGGCCGATCTCTACCGGAGGCGGTGTCTCGTCGAACGTAAACAGATATTCGAAGGAATCGAGTTTCCGTGGAATTTTGATGGCTTGTGTTATCCGCGCGTGCCAGTTTATCGACTAAACAGGAGATCGCGGTAGAGGACGGTCGTTCTCGCAGTTCTCGTCGGGCCCCGGGACAGACACCGACGGGAATATTGGAAAGCGACGAAAATTGGTCGCGAGGTCGAGCAACTCGGCCGCCGCGATTCACGTGAACCCCGAATGATCGTATAAATTCGCCGCACACTCCGGGACCACCGTCGCGGTTCAGAGAGAAAGAGAGTGAGAGAGAGAGAGAGAGAGACGGCGAGCGTCGTTATAACGGCCATCGACGTCCGCGACCGAAAAAACATGTTTGGATCGACCGCTTGTTTATACGATACGATGTGAAAGCAAACAGTTTTGTGGCCGTCTCGGTCGTGACGTAGGCCACTAGCCACCCGATCTTTGTCTCGAGCCTCGAGCCGCGCGCGCTCTTATCTCGATCGCGTCGAAAAAGACGGTACGTTTTCGAACGGCTTCGAACCCCGACGTCAGTCGAATTACGTCTGCGATTCGAAAAACCAGCTGAGGCAAGGCGGTTGCCTTCGTTTTCTTTTTTTTTTCTATATTCATCGGTCGCTGTCGATACCGGCGATAAAGTTGTGGCATAATTTCAGACGTAACACGATCGCGAGCTCGACGCGACGACGAGTACTAACAGTTTCGCTCGTATTTCTTTTTTTTTTTTCTTTTTTTTTTTTCTTCCCCCCCCCCCGCGAGTTTATGCAACCGTTGTTTGCGCGCTTTGAGAACATCTCCGTTGGCCCCGAGGCTCGAGGAACTATACCAGCGTTCTCCTCGCCGTCCCTCCCAACCCGCCTCTGCTCGTTAGATTTCGTGCAACCTATAACCTTTTGCGTAGATTAGTCCCAACAGAGAGGGACAGACAGACCGTACACACGCATTCCTCTGCACTTTGTTTCTTTGCACGCTGGTAAACTGTTTGAACCCTGGAGCGAGGCTGCGGGTGAGAGTGACGTAATATGAATATTAGAAACGTCGCTGTCACGAATCCTCACGCTGGAAACAGCCCCTCGGTATAGTAGTAGTGTGTTCCTAGTACAGCAACAAAGTCGGAATACGATATTGGAGAACGACTGTTGCTATTAGTTTCCCCCGCAACCCTATTCAAGCATACCTTGTTCGAGCGCCCCGTAAACAGTACATTACACGACAAAGCTTCGGATTGATAATACCAGAACAATTAATAGCATCGTTGCAAAACCCAACAGCCACACGAACACGACCGTCATTCGGTAGTGCGCTTTACCCTTTACCCAGTTATAATTATTATTGTTATTATTTACTCGTAGTACTTTTTTATTTGACAGCTCTGCGTAAAATAGTTCGCGCGTGACTCGATGCCTGTGTAAAATGTTACGAAAAAAATGGAATTCGCTTTCGTTCGTGGAAATGTCGTCGTCGTAGAACGAATGGTAAAAGTGCGGCGCTCGTCGTTGTGTGTGTGTGACAGTGGACGACGACGCATCGAGAATTTTCGTAGAATCTGGTTCGCATTGTTAGACGGGCACGTAACTAACAGAGCATTCCCGGCGGAGGATAGCCGAGCCTCGACGGGCAAACGAGGCGTATCAGGTGCACGGAATGAAAGAATTCATTCGCGGCGAGACGTGGTATCGACCCTCGACGAAAATCGACGCGGTCCTCTTTCTCTCTCTCGCGCTCGCTCTCGGCATAGGCCCTTTTATTAGTCTCCGGTCTCTCGGGCGGGCATAGCGCGCCGTGGCGTGTTCCAATTTAGTCGCGGAGCAAGCGCGCGCGACACGTTTCTCAGCGTCTGCGAATGCAAAACATCTCATTCACGGGCAAAAGTGCTGGCCGCCTGCGTCAATAGGCGTAGTCCCTTCTGGTAGCCGGCGAAAAGCCGATGCGTCGCGCGTCGGGTCGCGGCAGGGGGTGGGCCAGAAGGGCGAGGAGGGACCGAAGGAAGGCGCAAGGGTCTCTCTACGATCATTGCTCTCCGTCTCTTTCTCTTGCTCTTTCTCGTTCTCGTTCTCCTCCCGCCGCGTTCTCCACCTCTCTCGCTCGCTCTTCTCTTCCTCCCGCGCGCCCCTGTCTTCCTGGGTTCGCGCGGCGCGCCAAGGGAAGGAGGAAAGAGAGGAAAGTGTCGCGTACCATCGGCAGAGGGCAGCACTCTGCAGTTGGCGCAAAAAACAGAGGCTCGCGGTAGAGCGAGAGAGACGGCTAGAGCCAGATCGAGCGTTACGAGAGGCGCGCGGACTCCGAGAGAATGCGCGCCTCCGCGAGAGAACGAGACGAGACCAGTAAGGCTAAAATTAGAATGTCCGTTGGAATGCTGCTGGCTTGTGTGTATGTACAGGGTGATTCAGCGATCGCGGGAGGAGCATGTTCATACTTAGAGCGACGGAGAACCGGCGAAAGGGAGACGGGGGAGAGAGAGGAAAAGAGCACAGCCTATGTGTGTGCATTCGACAGAGAGAGAGGGAGAGGACGAGAGAGTTTAACGGACGCGCGAAGTTATACGTTTCGAAAAGACCGGGAGAGGAAGCCGTTGTCGCGGACACCTCCTCTCCTCTCGTCCCGCCTCTGTTTCCTTCCGGCAAATTTGCTGGCCGTCTCTACTTACTTGTCGCGCATTTTTCGCGACCGCCCCGCCCCCACCCCCCCGCCCTGCAGGCCGCGCGCGGGTGTCCTCGAGACTTATTCGAGGGAATGCGAAAGTGTCGCAGGGTCGTCCCTCCGAACAAGGTTGCGTTCGAAAGAGATAGATAGAGAGAGAGAGAGAGAGAGAGAGAGAGAGAGCGAGAGAGCTTATCCTCGGACGATTTATTTCGGCTGCGGTCACGGTTCGATCCTCTCCGGCGAGCGCACAACAGCCGCGCTACTGACGGAGATCGAGGTGGCAATTCCGATTGCCTCCTCATCCCGTGCATATCTGCGATCTAAGCAAATTGCGGGGTCGTCTGGTGGGACGTTAGTCGGGTATATCGATTATCCGAGAGTCCCCTTAGCCCCGGCCGAGAGACTTCTCTCGTTGATATCTGGTGATCGACGCTTTGCTCTGCCCTGCTCTCTGTCCTGCGGTGTATCCATTGGCGTTGGCGGTTATCCCTTGTTGAGGAACGCTGTTAGCGATTGCACGAGTAAGATAGAGACAGAGATAGAGGAGAGTAAGAGACAGAGGCCCGGAGATCGCGAGGAAGATCGCTCGTGGTAGAGAGAGGGTGGTCAGAGGTAGCCAGGGGACCAAGGAATAGATAAGCAAATAAATAAACTAGCGGGGCAAATCGAAAGCCAGCCGAGCACATAGGGACATAGGGAGTAGGGCCGCTGCTGGGTGGCTCTCGGGCAAATGCTCGACGAGGTCGACGGCCTGACACGGATGGTTGACGCCGTGGGGCCCGCCTCGTAACCGGCCTGGGAAGAAGAACGAGGGAAGGTGGATGGAGAAGATGAAAGAAAGGGCCTTGCCGACTTGCGTTTTCATCGTTCTAAATATAAGTCCCTCCTTCTTCCTCCTGGCCGGCTGGCCGAGCCGCGCCGCGTCGTGTCTCTCTCCTCCAGCGGTGTCTGATGTCTCGAACCAGTTGCCACGGTTTCCTTGATTAATTCGTCGAACCCTTGCAAGAAGGGGTTGGCCAGTCTGCGAGAACCGCTTTGGGAACCCGATAGCCCGCCAATTCTTCGACGGGTTCTCGCGGACCGCAACGCCTGCTGATACAGACGGAGCTAATAGATTCGGCCGAGATGGTATCGCGACGAGTGTCTTTTCAGGTGAAACGATCGGGTTGCGTCCTCTTTATACCTTTCTCTTTCTCTTTATATATACGTTTCTCTCGGTCTCTTTCTCTCCCCTCTCCAAATAAGTCGTGCAGAGTTCGAGGGTAGAGCGTACGCGAGTGTCGTAGCCCTCCAAGACCTTCCTTCCGGCGTTCACGAAAAGTGATGGATGATCAACCCCCGTGAACGTCCGTGCGGCACGAAATTGAGCCGTGTTGTGTGCATTTATCGCCCCTATCTCGACGTTATTCACCGTGGGTCGCGGTACTTTGACCCGGGACCCACCTCTGCTAACCCGATCTCTCTTTCTCCTCTATCTCTATATCTTTCTGTTTCTCTCTCTCTCTCTCTCTCTCTCTCTGCCGTTTTCGGCGGCTCGTTAAGATGTCATCGATATTTACGTTCCGTTACCATCAAATTCTTGCGAGCCGCTCTTCTGTGAAAAGCCCAGCGAAGCTTGTCCCGGGAGTCAAAGAGCGTACACACCGGTACGAAACGGTCAAAGACACCGGACAGACGGAGCCAGACGGCGACGCGACGATAGGGAGGAGGGGGCCAGATTTCGAGGATCATCCGGATTCCCTTGTTCGTGGATGAGAACTTGTTCCTTTCTTTTGTGATCGGGTACATCGGTATATAACGCCGGGATCCGTCTTTCGGCGGAAGTATACAATGGTAATGGGACGAAGGAAACGGCAGGCGAAAAGGGTCGTTGGCGATCGTCTTTCGGTCCGGAAATGAAACGATCGCCGTTTAAAAATCGCGCGTGTATATGTGCGCGCGTGCACGGACCGATCGACGACGACGACGACGATGACGACGACGACCCTCGTGTGTGGTCGGCTGCGTGTACGAAACCCTTCTCTCGCTTTCGCGTCGCACCCTTCAGGTTTCATTGAATTTCATGACCGCAGAGCGACAGAGAGGGGGGGGGGGGTGAGAGAGAGAGAGAGAGAGAGAGAGAGAGAGAGAGAGAGAGAGAGCCTCCTATATCGTTTGATCAGGTCCCGGATTCGTTGACCCCATTATGCGCGCAGGTAGAAAGGCATCTGTCGCGAGATGCGTTTCCGTGCGGCCAATTACGCCGAGGACGTATTCTTCGGTATCTTCCATTAGAGTAGCTCCGAGACGTAGTAAATATGTAAGACCCGAGCAGAGCCTTTCACGAGGGAATCATTTCCAATTACAAAGTAGCCCTCTCGATCGCGGGAGGTCGGCTCTTCCGTTATCGGAGGGGGCTTTTGTTTGCCATAATCGAAGGTCAGCATTACAGGCGGCCGTCTCAAATGTTTGCGGCAACGGGAGTCGTTGATTTGGGGGAACTACCTCTCTCTCTACCGCGCGCGCGCTCTCTCTCGCTTGTACGCTTGTTCGCTCCCTCGCTCGCTCTTTTGTGATCCAGGGGCTGTCTTCAGGTCCTATTGTCCTGCCCGCGGGGAAACTAGGTCCGCAAACGCTGAATGCGGTGTCGCGATAAGGTCCCGAACACATCGACGGTTCGTTCTCCTCTGTCCATAGACGGTCCCTTGTTTATGGCGGTGTTCCCAACCGCGGAACGCTCCGGTGCCACTTTTATCCGCTCGGCTGTCCAAGTTCGTCGAATCTGGGCCAGCTATTCGCGCTAGAGCGATTCTTCGATCCAGATACCGTCAATTAGTCTCTCGCAATAGGTTGACCCGCGCAGCCTTGAAATGTCCCAGCGGCGCGCGTGGGACAGGAACGCCGCGGCACGCAGCAGCAGCGCGGTCTCCGCTTTCGTTAGGCCGAACAAAAACCCGTCATCCTGACCTGTGCGAGACGCGGCCACGTGTGGGCCTCGGTGGCGTCACTTCCGGCGCCTGATTTCCGGACGATCGCTGGCGGATGAGAGGAGTTAAGCACCCGGACGCGCGCGCGCGCGAGTCCGTGCCGTCTCGCTGTCCCACGAGTCGACGAACCGCGCGGTTTGCTCCGAAAGATATCGCGAACAGCCCCGAGATATCGTTTCCGCTCGCGACCGGTGGTACCGCCACCATTTTAAGACCACGAGAAACTCGAGTTCATTGAAAAACGGAGTAGAACCCCGGTCGCACGTCGCAGGGATGCGCGCTAAGTTGGATCGGCGAACGACGGCGGATCGACAGCAGATCTCGCACGTTCGCCGGGGTTCTACTTGTAGCTTCTGCCGCGACTGCGAGTCCCAGAACTGTTTGCTAATTAAGTCGTGGACGTTTTTGTTGCAGCGTGTGGCGAACCAGGCGCTTACCGTTTCGCCACAGCCGGCAGTAACGGTGGAGGGGCCGGTGTCCAAAATGTCTCCACCAACGAACGACGTGACCAATGGTGTGGTTGCGCCAGCCAACACCCTGGCGCCCCGGGTTTCGCCGACCACGAACCCGGCCCTTACCACCATCAACCCGCCAACACACAAACGGACTCCCAAGGACTTCATCTTTGGCAAGGTGATCGGCGAGGGAAGCTTCTCCACCGTAAGTGTATTATACCATTAACTCGATTAAATCATTAAGAAGCTCCGAATTAACATCGGCCCAGCAATGGCAAAGAGTCTCTCTCCCCCTTTCTTCCCTTTCGCTCTCTTTATCCCTCTCTCTATCTCCCGCCCAGTGATTCTCAAACTTTTCTACCCCTCGTTACGAAACTTTCTACGGAAACTTTTTCCGTACGCGCGACCCCTGTTCGGAGGAGTATCGATCTAACTACTGTTCTTGACTTAACCGGTATTTTTTTCTTTCTCTTTCTTTCCGTGTCGTCCCCGTCGCGCGCGAATTTGGTTGTCCCAGATCAAATAACGATTCCGGTAATTACTACTATTACGGTGAACCGGTGGGTCGAAGTGGTTGCCGCGAGTAATTCGATCAACCGGGATCCAAAGACACGAGATCCATCCTTTGCACATCGACGAGTGCAAAGGGTTTTAACAGATATTTAGGAAACAATCATGTAACGTAACTATTTTCTGCAAAAAGGTTTACCTCGCCAAGGACATCCACACCAGCAAGGAGTACGCGATCAAAGTGTGCGACAAGCGACACATCATCAAGGAGAAGAAGACCGAGTACGTGAAGCGCGAGAAGGAGGTGCTGAACATGCTCGCGGGCGCGAAACACTCGTTCGTGCGCCTGTTCTGTACGTTCCAAGACGTTGAAAGACTCTATTTCGTCCTGTCGTACGCGAAGAACGGCGAGCTCCTGCCTTACATCAACAAGGTCGGCTCCTTCGACATCGAGTGCACGAAGTTCTACTCGGCGGAGATCCTGCGCGGTCTCGAGTACCTGCACGGGCTCGGGATCATCCACCGGGATCTGAAGCCGGAGAACATTCTGTTGGACGAGAAGATGCACGTGCTGATCACCGACTTCGGCAGCGCGAAGATCCTGAAGGACCCGGAGACGACGCTGACGCACAATACCACCTCGGACGAGCAACAACAGCAGCAACAACAACAGCAGCCTTATAGAAGAGAACGCAGGGGCTCGTTCGTTGGCACCGCGCAGTACGTGTCGCCGGAACTCTTAACGGACAAGACAGCGAGCAGAGCCTCCGACCTCTGGGCCCTTGGCTGCATAGTCTACCAGATGGTCGCCGGTCTGCCACCGTTCCGCTCGCGGAGCGAGTACATGATATTCCAAAAGATCCTGAAGCTCGAGTACGAGATCCCCGACGGATTCTGCGAGCTGGCGAGATCGTTGGTCAGCCAGCTGCTGGTGCTCGAGCCGGGCATGAGGCTGGGCGCCCAGGACGAGCACGGCGCCGGCTACCCAAGCATCAGGGCGCACCCGTTCTTCGAGGGCGTCGACTTCGAGACCCTACACGAGCAGAACCCGCCACCGATCTACCCCTACCTGCCCGGCACGTCGGAGCACGAGGAGCTCAGGTCGCAGTACAGGGTGCCCGATCACCTCGAGCCCGGTCTCGACGACAAACAACTGACCAGGCTTCTCGGCTTGGGCATCGGCGAGGACGACGACGACGAGGACGCGACCACCGAGCGCGAGAAACCCGTGCCGACCAACACGGTCGTCGAGAAGCCGCCGAGGAGACGGACCCCGAACGTCGACGGCAACATCACCGATCTGACGCCGGAGGAGATCGAGAACCGCCTGGAGAAGCAGCACACCTCCAACCAATGGGACGTCTTCGTCGAGGGCAACCTAATTCTGAAGCAGGGATTCGTCAACAAGAGGAAAGGTCTCTTCGCCAGACGGAGAATGCTCCTGCTCACCACCGGACCACACCTCTACTACGTCGATCCAGTCACCATGATGCTCAAGGGCGAGATACCATGGAGCCCGGAGCTGAGGGTCGAGCCGAAGAGTTTCAAGATCTTCTTCGTGCACACAGTGAGTCTCTCTCTCTCCTTCTTCTTCTTCTTCTTTTTCAATCCTAAACGTTCTACCCTCGCGAACTCTATAGTAACGCCCACAGTCTCGGGTGCAAATCCAACGATCGAAATAACGCGGCCGCCTAGATTGGCCGGGTCTAAGCGGATTTGTTTACGGCCGATGTTTACCGCGATTAAAAATAAGTTATAGTAGCAAAACAGGACCTTGGCCTGGTTCGATTACCCTTGTTTACCGCCGTGCCGCGATTTCAGCAACCGTGTGTGCGAACACCGCCGTCAACTTTTGTTTTCCGTGATGGTTACAGCCGAACAGAACCTACTATCTCGAAGATCCCGAGGGATTCGCATTGGAGTGGTGCAGAGCGATCGAGAACATGCGAGTCCATTACTACGGCCTGCAGGAGACCACCGCATAAACAAAGAAGACTGAAGAAACACCGATCCCTTTTTCACGGACGGAGAAAGGACGTATGGAAAGCCGGGAATAGAGAGGGAGAGAGAGAGTGAGAAACAGATGGAAAGAAAAGGTTTTCATCCTGTATAGACTATATGCGACACCGTGAAAGTCCGCGAGGCGCGACGACCGCCTTGTTATATGGGCCCCAGGGGTTGGCGACACCAAATTAGTTCGATTCGATTTAGGGTTAAAGAAATCGCGACTCGTCGTTAAGGAATTATACGTTATTTCTTTTTCTAGGGTATAAGTTCTTGTACAGCTTTAGGAGAAAATTTTCTAGGTGAATTGAATTTCGAGGGTCGAAAAATGTTGTGTGCCCCTCCCGAGATGGACGCGTGCGGCTCGGGGGGGGGGGGGGGGGATATGTTCGGAAACCGCGTTCGCGTGCAGCAAGACGCAATCTCCCCGATTACGTTTAATGTTCCGTATTTATTATCGATCCACGGGGAAACCCGATCGAGAGAGGCTGCACGCGCTCGTTCTCCGGCACGCGGACGCATGGAGGAGTAACGAAACTTTTTAGCCGAGTTATCGAGCTGTGCGCGATCACGGCGCGCGCCCCAACTCGCGATCGCCCGGGATATCTGTCTAGTAGAATGAACAATCAAAATTGCGGGAATACGTTGGACGACGGCGAGAGCCGGTCGCGAACGGCGATCGGATCGCGGGGCGCGCGCGCGCGCATGCGGTTTTTGTTCCAAATGTAGCCAAAATTATCTAGCAAATTACGAGGGATTAGCCGTCAATTTATATAGTCGAAGTCAACCAAAAACTGTCCGGGAAAACGCGACGGGGGACAATGTACCATTTTGCAGCTTTAACGGTGGACCGTTTTACGTCGCCTGGAAAAAAGGGAGGGGGCCGCATAGGGCCACCCTCCCACCGTCTCTTCGCGAGTTCTACAGTATTCTTCTCTCGCTGTTCGTTGGTCCTTTATCTCCTCGGAACTATTTGTAAATATATATATACATATATTAGCGCGGTTTTTCCAGCGAAGAACGGGCCTCGTAAAATCGTCCGCCGATTGTATAAATAGTGTTCTGTATAGTTAGGTAGACGTTATTAGATAGATTATATTCCGTAGGTACAAAGATCGTTGTCCGGCCGCGGTTCGTCACATCACCGTCTCTTTTCTTAGTCCAGAATTTTCTCGCGGCGTCGACCAACCCCCCCACGGGTCTCTGGCCTCGGCGGACTCGAATCGAACAACGTGTGCGTGCGTGTGTGTGTATGACAGAGCAAAAGAGAGAGAGAGAGAGAGAGAGCGTGTGCGTTTGCTGTGCGTGCGTGGGTGTTTGCGCGTAAAGCCGGGAAAACAGGTGGAACCACGATCGAAGGTTGCACGAGACACCTCGAGCAGATTTTGTCTGGTGGCGCGGAAGCGGGAGGGAAGGGAAGAGAAAACGCGGGGAAAGAAAGGTTTTCTTGTACAAACAGGAGCGGTGGAAATCGGAGGGGAGAGTAACGAAGCTCTATTCTTTCTATGGGGGGAAAAGCTAGAGATGTGTGGAGTCTCGATAGGAAAAATTAGGTCAGGGTTGTTGTCCACGGGTGACGGAGCCCAGCCGCGGCGCTCTCCGGGCTCTCCGTTCGCGAAACTCGTCTCTCCGGCCTCGGAAGCTCGTTCGGGCGAACGCGAGTTCATCAATCCGGCCAAAAGAAAAAAAAAAACAAGAAAAAAGAACCGTAAAGTTTTTATTGTTGGCAACACGGCTTTATAGAGGCCGCGACCACCACGTCTCTGTTCCAAAGTACCGCCGCGATGTTTTTCGGATCGCGGCGAAAGGGAAGAAAAGCACAACCCTATTCGGGGCGAAACTCGCGCAAAAATGTTTCCGCAAACACCGAGTGAAATTGTCGTAGTTCGTCCCCCCGCAAAAATAATCTCCCGGATCACTGGCATTGTTTGTAATTCCTCGGTCCTATTTAAATCCGTTTGAAACGCGAAGCCGAATTTAATCATCCGAAAGAATCGTTTCGAAAATTCGTCTCGTAAATTCGTCACGAAAATTCGTTTCGAATACCGGACTATACAGCCCGCGGAGTTTCGCCTATATCCGCGCAGAAATTTGCAAACGTATCACAAACACAAACACAGAGCAGCAACCCGTCGCTATTCGTTCATTTTGAGACAGAGCGCGATTAGTTTTCCTTCCAAGTACACTTCCGAGGCTGTTCCGTTGTGAACGCGAAACGGTACTTCGAATGGCAGACATTCGCATTCGGTGGGGTATCGTTTTGTGAACAACGGCGAGAAGGAGAGAGAGAGAGAGAGAAGGAGATGGAGGAAGAGGGAGAGGGAGAGAGATTGTTTCCGCGGAGCCTAAGCTCGAGCGCCTTGTCCGGACATGACTAAGTTAGATAGATAGATAGATGATAGTGAATTAAAAGGATAGCTTTAAGAGACGTAGTACCCCGTTTAGATGCGAAATTACACGCGTTCGCTAGAGAAACACACATACACACACGTTACACACGTATACGTCATACACATTAGCGAAAGTTCGTTGGGTCCGCGTTCCGAACTATCGTCGGTTATCATTCTTACTATTAGTATCATTTTCTTAGCGTTTAGTGCCGTCGCCTACGGTTTTAGACATCGTTAACGTTTTACTGTTATTCAATATTTCGCCGTGTATTACCGATATAAAGTATTTTGCACCCTCTCGTAAAATGTACTCGCCCGCGTTATTTAAGCGACTTCCGTTCTCATCGTTTACTATTATTATCGCTATTAATATTATTATTATTATTATTATTAACGTTACGATCATTATGTTTTCGGTTAGTTCCCGTATCGTTTCGTTCTCTTTATTTCGTCTCTCCGGTACGCGACCTCCTTTAATTTATTGCATTACCGTGTTTGTCCCGTGATTATTTATTTATTATCGTTTTTACGTTCCCGCAAAACAGAGAGAGAGATAGAGAAAGAGGGGAAACGGATATTCAAGAATCTAGAGAACCGCGCGCGTTTAAACATAAGAATTTAAACATACACACATACACACAGACTCGCTAGTATCACTACCGCTACCACCACTGCGACTATTATTTACTAGTTACTACCGTTACTACCGCTACTATTTTACTATTAAACCGTTCACTAGAGCGCCGTACTCGCGTAACGCGCGCGTACACGCGCTGACCGTATAAAAATGGGGCACACGCGTGTACACGCGCCGCGCCGGCCACTTGTAAAAAAATTGCGTTCCGCGACTATACATACGTGCATATATATGTATCTGTATATATGTACAAGTACACCTACATA
This sequence comes from Augochlora pura, assembly GCF_028453695.1. Lineage (NCBI taxonomy): Eukaryota > Metazoa > Arthropoda > Insecta > Hymenoptera > Halictidae > Augochlora > Augochlora pura. The sequence goes on from NC_135778.1 coordinate 8,970,137, forward strand.
TATATGTGTACGTAGATATATACATATATTTATATATATCTATATATACATATAAATATATATATTTAATAATTATATCGTCCTTTAGGCGTAAATAATCTAGGTATTCGTGTAAATACTGCCACACGTATCCGGCACGCATCGAGACGCTACCCTCGCGCGCGCGCGATCCAGTCGTCGCCAACGGAGACTTGTACGATACCTGTATATTTATCTATACATAAATATTCTATATATTATATAGATATTCTATAAAAAAAAGTATATATATATACACACAGAAACACACTGGCATATACGCGTATACAGATTATACAAAGTATTTATGAATTTGTGAATAGTAGTTAGGTGAGAAATATCGTGTATAAAGATGCGAGTGGAGAGGAGAGACTCGTTCGTCCGTAGATTTTAGGCCAGAGTACCGTGCGCGCGCGCTTAGCTTTAATAATTTTCGTTGACGTGTTACCTACGACAAGTTGGCAGACGACTGGATCGAGCGCGCGACCCCGCTCCGTGACCCGTCTTGTATTATACGCGTAAAACGAAACAGACCCGCGGCGACCCATTTCCGCGTCCGCGTTTCTTCCCCCCCCCCGTTTCCCTTCGAACCCCCTTACCGCGAGCCCCCACCCCTCCCCTCCCCAACCCACCTCCGTTCCCCGTTTCTCCTCCTTCGCGCGAGCACTTAGGAAGCATCAAACAGGGTATTTCGGAGGCGAGACCGGTTGCGAGGGGACGGTTCGATCGTCGGGCCCGCGACGCCGCGCGAGTATGCTCGAAATAATGGCGGTCCGTTCGCGGGCCGGCATTGTCCTTGCGCCCAGTGGCTTTCCAAAATGACCGCTTTTGGCGTGTCACGTACGGTGCTTGCGGGCGAAAGCGGGGCGCGCGGGCCTCGACGACCGATCCGTCCCCTGCTCCCGTCTCTCCCCCCATCAATTATAGTGAGAATCGTTCGCGCGAAGGGTAATTCCGATAGTTGTTGTTCTTGTTGTTGTTGTTGTTGTTGCCTCCTGTAACCCGCGCCACGTGTCCCCCAATCCAGAGCCCCGAAATCCGCGCGCGTTTCCCCACCCCTTACCCATGGTAGTCTCGTCCGTTCTCGGTCACGGAGGGTAGCGTCTCGGCAGCGTGCGCGTTTAGGTCGAGGAAGAATCGTCGGGGCGCAGTCTTTCGTCGCCGGTTGACGAGGCGAGCGCGGGGCTGTCCGCGTCGACGAGCTAACAAAAATTCCCGAAGCTTGCGTCCGTTGTGGATCGTCGAACGCCACAAAGGAGCTTCGATCGTTCACGGCTACGTCCGATTAAAAAAGTTCCTCTCGCTGACGTCGACGCGCGCGCGCGCGAGCAAGCGTGCGAGCGAGCGCGAGCCCCCGCCGTCCGTTCCGAACCCCGAAGAAAGAGCGCGTCGCAGCGTCGCCGTTTCTATCGACCCCCTCGAGGCGTTTAATCACACACGCGGGTCGGTGACACGGCTTCGGACACGTTTCCACCGTTGGTAAACTTTGCAGGTTCTACGTTTTATGCAGACGTTGCAAACTTTCACGTAGGAAACGTGTTCGCCATCCCTATACCTAACCCCTTCTTTTCATCGACGCCCGAGCGCCGGGCGCCCTCTCTTTCGCTCCCGGGAGCCCAGAGGGTGGTCGCTTTTATCGTATTTAAATAGTTTCTTCTAGTTTTTTCGTTCTATTTTTCCTCCTGCCCCCACGTTCTATTCGCCGCGAGAGAGAGACTGGTTCACAATAACCACTGAGATTCCTGACACACACACCTCGGAGAGAGGCCCCGGCGCTCGGCGTTGTAGTCTAGACGACCACCCCCACTAAACACACAGCCCCTCTCTCCTTTTGTATCATAGTTCCCACTTGCAACTCTAGCTGAGCAAAACTTAAAGAAATCTCTAGCCGTATTTGTTGAGAGAGACGACACAACTGTCAACGCGACACCGGAGTAGCGTAGCTAATTTAATTTATACCGCTCGCACGCGAAGATTATACTTAAACGGAACGAAACAAGGGCGAACACGCTTGTTTCGGAGTTATATAGAAAGAGGGCGGAGAACGATCGCAGCGAGATGTAAGATCGTTCAGCGAGATGCATTAATTTTCACACACACGCAAGCAATAACAACCTATGGCCTTGCGATTATTCGATTGCCTACCGTTTCGGCGTGACAAGGACGGTTCAACTATTAATTGCAGTATTACTAAATGTATACAGACTAATGTAACACACACACACACACACACAAACAGAATTACCCGACACACAACCACCACCACCGCCGCCACCTCACACGACGGTATCACCTTGTACACACTTGAATACTTCACATCGGATAAGAAGACTCTGTAAATAGTTAGCATGTAATTGATATTACATAGGCGACGAGACCTATTAATATTAATATCAAATTTATTTATAGTAAATTTTCCGAAATACCGTACGACTCTGTGTTATTATTAATCTACTTTACCTATCCTTTATCCTATACTATAACTATAATATACTGTGCGGAGTGAGACGGGTTGCAATCAACTTGAACGACCGTGTACAAAACAATGTTGTATTTCCTTTAATCTACATATTTTCTTATCGTACATTACGTAAACTCTGTATAGTGTCGAGGCCGTGTTTTCGACGAGCTCTCGCACGTGTAACTTAGAGAATCTGAAACTAAAAAATACGTCTAACCGCGCCGGAACCTAATTATTTCGGCGGGACGATATTCCTTTGATCCGGCAAATGCGACAACAAGTGCCTTTTCAATTCGGGCATGTTTTTTGGAGTTTCAGGGCATTTGTGGCACTTTAGGGGCGTGTTCAGGTGCTCGGCGCTGTCCTCGGACTTCAATCGCTGCAACTCGCCCTTCTCCCGCAACTGGTTGCAGATGTCTACGATAATAAAGAATTGCGGTTAACGTTGTTCAATTTTAGACGAATAATAATTTTAACCCTTTGCACTCGAAGCCATTTTAACACTTTACTGACCGACAGCCTATAAATCGGCTTTTTCCATCCGATCGGTAGCTTGTGAATGGGTTGCCATAGCTAATAATTTTTTACCTAATATTGCTTCAATATTATTATATAACTTTTCAAATATCAAACATCTTTCGCGACTAACAAGATAATTAAAATCAAAATAGAAACTACAATTTAACGATGAACTAAATTTTTACGATCGAATGACCGCTCGGCAAAGTGTTAACTGTAATTCTAAAATAACTTTTCTGACATATAGCATTTCCATTTTATATGATAGAATGTATTTAATGCATATGAAATTGGATCTTGTAACTCGTGTAACAATAGTTACAGTTTTAATAATTTTTGAAAGCTAATCTTTCATAATATAAATATTACTTTGGAACGTTCTGTAACAATTTTAATAGTGCCTCAGAGTCACTATTCGAATGGAAAGGGTTAACTAATTTTAGTTGGTTCGATAGAAATGTTTTCGCACGCCTTTTTGTTTTTGTACCTGTCGAGTGCAAGAAGAAGGGCGTAGTGAACGAGTTCCAATGGTATTTGGTCTTCAGACAGGGGCTGTTGAAGTCGGTGCTTATAACGTGCAAATGTAACCGCTGCATACTTGGCACGGCGTGGTATCCGATACTAAAAAAAATTGATTTAGAATCTCCTGCCTCGATAAGAATAAATTAAAATATTTTAGACGCATACAGAAATTCGAAGTCTTTGTGCTCTTTCGTTAGAGCTTCGCCGACGTCGGCCATATGGTTCAGCAAGCTTTCGTTCTCCTTCTTCACGTGCCAAATCGAGGGGATGTTTGCTTTCGGTAAGACCAGGTAATGGAACTGTGCCTTCGGGTATTTGTCTTTAATAACGACCACTTTGTCATCCTCTTTGACCTTCAGCACCGGGTCCTCCATAGACACAAGCAAACCGGTCGCCCAATGGTGTTTCTTCGGCGCCGTCGCATCGGTCGACGTGGTTTTCGGCTTCCGTTTCATCGTCGCCCTCGGAATGTGCAATTTCACTAACGGAAGCTTCTGAAACAACCTACATTCCTGCGTTTTTGGCAATACGTCCGCATTATAAATAGCAGCCGACATTTTACAATTGCATGGCACTAAGATGAACGCTGGTCTATGACAGCGGTTCGATAAATCGGTTCGATTGTAATTGTTTGCACGTTGATGAACTTACACGGTAGACATTAATTTCAGCTGGTACTCACTTTTCGGCCGATCAGAGGTACAGTGTAAACAATTTAGAGGTTATGTTCGCCGCGTAGCCGCCATAGCTACGCGCTTGGGGTGAGTCGCTCGATTTCTAGCAGCGCACGGAATCGATAACGCGCTGCTCTCTCGTCACAAGTAATTCCCGCGCTTGGAAAATTGCGTTGAAACGCGAATTAAGGTACGTTCAGTTTGTTTGACGTTTGCAACAAATATTACGAGTGCGCATGCGCCAGTGGTAATTGTCATTGCAAAATTCTGCGCAGAAATTCGAAGTTCAAACGAGCGATTGAAACGGTTCTCGCGCGCGATTCTCACGCTCTCTGACCGGACAGGCGAAGAAACGAACGACTTGGCGAGTAACTTTAGATTTATTTATTTACTCAAATGGAAGGCAATCGATAAATTTGCAACAAATAAAAATAAATAACACTCTCTCTAGCAATAATTACGTGATCGTTACTTAAACGTACATATCATTACAATAAATTCATAGTTACTTAACAAAACTTATATACCATTTCTTTTTACGCATGCTCATACAAAATACGTTCGTGCGATCGTGTGTATGTGTGTCTGTACGTGTATGTATCTGTATATACGTGTTGTATATATGTGTTTATGCACGGTTTTGTTTGTGTATGTTTGCGTGTGTTTGTGTATGCGCGTGTGCAGGCGTGTACATGTGGGGTGTATGCGCGCGTAAAGGAGCACGCGCGATCGTACATTACGTGTAGACAATATTTTTTCTGAACTTTTGTTGTTTTTAGCACGTTTATACATGGTACATCTCTCGCAAACCTATACACGGACGACAATGCTCGCGCCCGAGAGGTATAATTTCACCTAACAGCTCTCTCTCCTCTGAACGCGTTCCCATCCTCTCCGATCGTCGCTTCCTTCTCTCGCCCTTCCTTCCTCCCTTCGCTTACACGCTATCATTCCGTCGTCCTCGTCGTCACGTCCGACACGCTCGATTAATACAAACGAGGATAAAGAAGACACTTTTCGCGCGTCCCACGGACACAGACTACCGGATTCGCACAGCCTGACAAATCAATCAATCGATCCAGATATCATGATTCGAAGAGAAACGAAGTATTATTTATCGCGGGGGATATCGCAGTGGCGAAGCAACGACGTTTGACGCGACCACGTCCCGGGGAGAAACGAAGAACAAAAATTCGGGGATTCTCCGCGCGCTGTTCGCCGGGCGAAACGCTTGCCCGAGGTCGAAACCAGGTCACCGCGTGGTCGTCCGAGCATCCGCGTTCGCGGACTGTTGTTTAAAAAGCGAACCCGAGCGAATTTGTACGAACTCGAGCGAACTCGGACAAATTCGAGTGAACTCGTGCAACCAGCTTTTTGTCTCGAGTGTAAGCGACCTGTCCTGGCTTCTCGATTCGTCGACGGGCGACGTAAAACCGTCAAAACCGCCATTTTTTTTTCGACGACAGCACTCTCTGCGGCCCTAGCTCGCGTATGATACAATTATTATTTTACAACACGCTAAAAAACTCTTATTGTCATGGCAACGGGTGGTACGTTTCGTATGACGAAGCGATACGCTGTGGCAAGGGGACATTTTTCTTTTTTTTCTTTTTTTTTCATTTGGCACGACTCTCGACCCTGATCACGCACCATGTTCCCTCTTCATTCGTCCCACGCGCGCGCCCTCATCCCTCTTTCCAGTCTGTTTCTTCCCAATCGCGCGGTTAGAGGACTTTTAAATGCAGAGTTAGTAGCGTGGTTACGAAGCGAACGTTTTGTACGTGTCTCTATGGTGTTTATGGTCTGGTTTAAGCGCCTGTCTCTTCGTGTGTCTGTGAGTGTAAGATCGAATCGAGGGGAACTGGTCTCGATCTAAATGCACGGGTTTCGAATGGACCTCGACCATTAGGGTGGTTCACACTTTCAATTGTTTTCTTGTCGTTTGCCTGAAACCAGCGGACGCGTGTCCTTAACCCCTTGCACTATATTACGTCTTTCAGTGCCACGTTGATTATTATTGTTTCGACCTTAATTATTTCCTTCATGATACGAGATTGTACTCGTTTACTTTCATTCCCAAATTTCGATGACAAGAGATTCAAATTTGAATTCGATTTAATAGAAATTGTATTAATATATATTATAATATAATTAATATATACTAATCAATTAATATTAGAGTCTGACTCGTTATTATAGTGCAAGAAGTTAACTCCAGCGCTACTAAAATTAGTAAAATCTGTCGAAAACGAAGGGAACAAAGTTTGTCGAATTACGATTCCGCTCGTCGTTGACATCGTCGTGTTACGGTCGCGAACAATTCGTGTTTCGGCGAAGAACAAGCGTCTAGTGGGGTAACGAATCGGGAATGGAGGGTCTGTTTCGTATCCTTGGCTACGTCTGGCGAGGAACATGGTGCTTCGAGGCCCACGGGATCTTTCTCTGTGGCGCGTGAACGTTTGGAATGTTGCATACTTTTGCTGCTTCATCTTTGTGCGATGAGGGGCGAACGACGACGACGACGACAACTACGATGACGATGATGATGTGACAATGTAGACGGTGACGATGACGGTGATTCTGATGACCTCGCTTGCCAAACTGCCACTTTCGATCGTGAGGACAAGGGAACAGGCTACTTGAACCGGGAACACGGCTCGCACCGTTGAGTCGCCATCGAATCAACAGCAGTTGCTTTGGGTTCGGTTTTTGGGGACTCCGCGGTGAGAAGGTGCTATCGGATTCAACTATGGAGGACAACCGGTTGCTCTAAATAGGGGTTTCGATTAGCACCATCGCTGATCACGTACGCTGATACCGTTTTCTTTTTCCATGCGGCCACGCACACATTCTCACGGACAACACGGCACGCATTCACCACATTCTCGCGTTATTACCGACGTAGGCAGTGCGATCCTTTATCGTTACGTCGACGTGCGAAGCCACTTGGTTCTGTGAGGGGCGTCTCGGACCTCTTGCGTCCTCCGATCACTTCAAGATTCTCGGACATCAAATTTTTCGATATTAATTCTTTATGCGAGAATATTAATTCTCTATACAAGAATATTAATTCTCCATTCTCTAATTTGAATTCTCTATTCTCTAACTTTAATTTCTCTATTCCCTAATTTTAATTCCCCATTCTCCAATTTTAATTCTCCATTCTTCAATTTTAATTTCTCCGAGCGATTTTCTTGGAACACCGCGACATTTTCAAGAATTTTAATAGCATCCAGTGAACCAAGCAATCAAAGTTGCAACCTCCATTTCGTATCTCTAACTATAGAAATTGAAGGTTCTGTATGTGCCGGAATGGAGGTCGAAGGGTCCCGGGACTGGCCCCCCGATATCTGTTGGTACAGACGCGCCGAGGCGCGGCTTCTTCGCGTAGCTTCGGTCTCTTGCTCTCGTGCTCGAGTTTGGAAACAATGGAATGTCACAAAAAATCAACAAAAATGAAACGACTCGTTTAGAGGGAAATAAGAAGAAACGGGAGAACCGCACGATACCCTGACATCGGTACACCACTGTCCGCACCCATTCCGAATACTCTCTATGCGATTACTGAGATTAAAATAATGTAATATGTAACCTCTAACATCACATGCTCTTGCTTAGAAAATTATATAGCTGTGCGGGAAAGCCGTCGAACTCATTCCACAGATCTCTCACACTCTCTCTCTCTCTCTCTTTTTCTCTTACATTTACACATACATATACACACGCATATTCTCTCTCTTCCTCTCGCAATATTTCTTTCTCACCCTTCCACACCTTCCATTCGCGCATTCTCTCCCGGCTTTCGAACGCAGCGTACATTACTGTATTGTACATACATATATGCATACGTGTACGCATATGCACGTGCCACGTGTATACGTACACGCGTGTGAACACGTGCACACCATAGATCGTTACGTTTATATTAGATTCTCGTAAGTGTATAATAATTAGCCGATAATTATATTACGATTGAATAATGGTTCGTTCGTTTTGGAGGGAGCGGGAGAGTAAGGGAGGGGGGAGGTGGGTGGTGGCTGGTTCGGCTGGCTCGCCGGCTGATGGGTGGGTGGGGGTGTATTTGGGGGTATATCCCGGGATAGCGCACGGGGACGAATATATACGCGGCTGTCCCGTTGGTTTTCCTTTTCCAGTTTTAACACACACGCTATTTGTTTCGCAGTTATGAAAACTCAAGCAACACACGACTGTAGACTGGATAGTAAAAACTAGCTAAGAACGCTCGCAAGAAGATTCTTTGGAGAAATTTTGAAGACATCGTCGTTTGTCGTCTTGTTTCCACTCGCGGGAGCGGCGCTCTTGCGAATCATGTCTCCGTTGCACCGTTGCCGTACGTTGTCGAAATCCGAACGATCGATCGATCGCGAGGCGAATAAGATCCACTGTTAACAGCGGCAGGCGACGATCTTCTTGCGATCGACTCCGCGAGCGGAAACAGCATCCATGCTCCGTTTCGCCGACCGAGGAAGACCGCGCGTTCTTGCCCCCATGGCAATTGTATTCTCGCCTCCAAGACAATCGTATCGCCTCGCGACCCGACCGCGGCACGATCTCGCACCTGGCCGAATAGCTCGCCTGAAGAGTGTCGCTCGTAAAAATTGTACAGCTAGTTTACCCCTAATTCGTACGAAAGTCCTCCGCGAGACGGTGTGTCGAGCACCGCGTGATAAAGTAAGTACATTTCAACGGCGGCCGAGAGAAGTTCGCCGTCGCGATTAATCTTCTCCTCCGTACGTGTTCGTGCATCGTCGTCGTAGAGGCAAGTGGTGTGTGTGTGTAATCCGCTGCGCGACGAGTCGTGGAAATGCACCAAAATAGTCACACAGACGCGGTTCTCACGGTTCACGGGGGTCCACGGTACACGACGTGTAGCACTTGTGTGGGCTCGACTCGGCTCTCTCCGTCGCTGGGTTAAGTACACAAGGCCGAGCTCCGGGGCTGAATCCCGGGCTAGGTCGCGAAGTCGACTTTGTCCCAGGTCAGCGACAGGTCGGAAGACATCTTGAAGTCGGTGTCTTCCATGTTGAAGAGATCGAACGGGTCCTGGCTGCTGGCCAGCAGCGGATCGTAGATGTCCGTGCCGGAGGAGAGGCACATGGACGAGGCGGGCTGATGGTTGGACATCGTCGTGGAGCTGGCCGGAGGCGATTGGGGCATCAGAGAGTCGAGCCAGTCGGGATCGTCCATGTCCATGGGCATGTCTCCGATGTCCATCAGCTCCTGCGGCGCCTCCATCTTGACGCCGAGGTCGCAGTCGAGCTGGCCGAAGTCCATGGTGTCTAAGGTCTCTAGGTCTAGTCCAAGTTCCTGAGGAAGAAAAGATATTAAATGACGATTCAAAGTATAGTCTGCCGCGTCTTCACCGTTGGCGTATACCCACCTTAAGGTCTAAGTTGGCGTTGTCCGAGGACGTGACCTCCTGCGGCGGCTGGGGATCGGGCGACGCTTGGTGGGCCGACTGAGGGCTGAGGAGCATCGCGGTGTCCAGCTCCGCCTCCGAGGTCAGCAGGTCCGTGTTGAACGAGGACATTTCCTCCTGCTGCTGTAACTGTTGCAATGCATTGGGCAGTTGAATGCCGAGCGTCGCCGGATACAACGGGAACGGTAGCGTCGGTGCCAGGACCGGGGAACTCACGCAATCGCTCTGGGAGACCTCCATCGCAATCGGGCTGATCGGGCTGATCGGACTAGCGGCGGTGAACACCAGCGAGTGCGTCTGGCTGTCCGCCGGTGCTGTGAACACCAGGTTCTGCTGCAGCTGCCTGTTCGGCGTCGTCGGCGTCGCCGGGTCCTGCGCCGCGCTCGGCGGTAGCTCGCCGTTCTTTATCAGGATCTCCAGCACGTCGTCCACCACCTGGCTCTTGATGTGGTTCTTCTGGACCGGCTCGATCTTCACCTGAACGATCGAAACGCTTAAGTCCCTTTCATTCTTTCTACTTAACCCCTTGTGCTACGAAGGAGCCTTTCACGTTGCCTTCATTAACACTTATTTGTTCTTAATATTTTCCTTAATAGCACCAGATAATTTGTGTTTCTTGTATTGTCTTTATTTGTCTCTGTGTTGCATGAAATCTTTATCACGAGCCTGACTCGTTATTATAGTGCAATGGGTTAACCAGTTAAGTACAGTTAATACAATTTGATATTTAAATTGTAATTCTGACGAAAACTAAATTATAAGTTTAAGTAAATTTTAATATATGTAAAATGTTTAGAGGTCAAGGCGAAACGAAAGAAACAATAGAAAATTATAAATAATTCGAGCCGGTTTCATAGCTTCGTTCGTCTTCGCTTGATTATCGCGACACACGCTGGTGGACGCTTAGAGATCGCCAGTTAGCTGGTTGAATAAAAATAAAACAAAACAACAGCCAATTGGGTTCTTACCTTCAGCAGTTTCGCAGCTTCGTCGTACTGTGGCGGCGGCGGTTTCCCATCCTCAGCAACAACGGTCTGTTGCTGCTGTTGCTGAGCCTGCGCCTGCGCCACCAAAGCACCCAGCAGCGAGCCGTTCAGTTTCGCCGGTTTCGCCAGGTTCAGGACGATCGCCGTCGGGATCTGCACGGTTGCGCTGTTCTTCGCTTGGTTCTTCTTGTTGTTGATCGCGGTCAAAGTGGAGGAGTCCAAAATGGCGGTGTTGTTCGGCTGCGCCTGCAAGTACGCCGCGAGACTGGCCTTCGCGTTCAGCTGCTGGAACGCGGCGTGTTGCTGCTGCGTCTGTTGCTGGGTTTGCTGCTGACTATGCTGTTGCTGCTGTTGTTGTTGCTGTTGCTGCTGCTGCGCCTGTTGCTGCTGCAGATGCTGCAAGTGCTGCAGATGCAAGGCAAGCTGCTGCTGCTGCATCTTGTTCTGTATGTGCTGCTGGAGCACCAGCTTCTCCGCGTGGACCGTGGTCGGCTGTGTCTGCCGGATCTGCTGGAGTTGCTGCTGAGACTTGTAGAGCTCGCGTTGGAGCTCCTCTATCCGCTTCCTTTGCTCCTTGATTATGTCGTCTCCTGTAACACGAGCTAAGCGCGTGAAAATACACCGACGTGCGGCGCGTTCCGATACGGTTTCCTCGAAAGCTTCGTCGTTCCTTTTATTTGTATTAATATCTCTTTTGCTTTTATTAATTATATTAAAATTTATACATTAATTTATAATTATACAAAATCTACAAAGAACATTCGCATTTTAGAATAAAAAGATCGTCTTTCGTATAAACATCGCAACAATTGTCATTGCAAATAACAACGCGAAGCATGTAAAGAAGTCGCGAAGAAGAAAGATATGAAACTGGAAAGAAGAAAGGTTCGAAGCTAGAAAGAAGAAAGGCACGAAGCCGGAAAGAAGAAAGGGTATGTACCTGGCGGGCTCGACGGATCGTCCTGTTCGCTGCCATGCGGTGAATCTAACCGCGGGCTGTTCGGCTCGTCCTTAATGGCGGAGCCGGGGCTCTTGGCGTGGGAGCTGGACTCGTCGGATGTGACCGGCCCCGGGGTGTCCATCAGTATGTGACCCATGTGCGTCACATGCGGCCCGTTCGAGCTGGACGTCGAGTTGCCGCTGGACAGCTCCGTGAACGGCTTTAATCTCTCGATCAGCTGCGGCTTCGAGCCGGACACCGGCAAGTTTCGACGCTTCAGCTCCACCTTGAGATCGCTTACTGAAAATCCACAAATCCAGGCGTAAACAATCGACGTTTTGACTTGACACAGTTTGGTCACGTGGGTATAGAAATATAAAGTACTAAAAATTCTCGTGTAAAGGTGTTAAATTTTGTCCAATTATTGTATGCTTATGGACATTAATATAGCATAGTAATATAATATGTGTATGTTATATTGTAATTTTAATAAATTTTATCCAATTTTATTAAATCTAATTGACTTTTATTAAATTTCATTTTATTTTAGTTATTATATTTTCTTACGGAAAATGACATACGTAGTAGATGTTTTATCTATATATTATTTTCATAATTATTTCTCGAAGATACTTATAATATATTTTGACTTTCTATATCTCATATACTACACTTAGAATATTTTGAATATATTTTGACTTTCCATATTTCATATGCTATATTTAAAATCTTTAGAATATATTTTATATCCTATATTTCATCTAGAATATTTTGATCTTACATTTCTTGCCCGACGAGCCACCGTCTTGGTCGTAAAGTGCGACCACCGTTACCAAAAACATCGAATCTCGTAGATCTCACCTTTCATCTCCTCCAGCTTCCCCAAAGGCCTCAGCGGCGGCTGCTCGGAGGGGTTGTTCGACGAGTTCGAGGGCGCTGGGCTGGGCGCGTTCGCGCTGCTCCCGCTGATGCTTCCGGCGTCGCTGGCGCCGCTGCTGTTCAGGGACAATGGCTTTTGTGCTGCCGGTAGGATGATCTGTGGATACTGTTGCGACAGAAACACCGGTTACGCAAACGGTTTGAAACGCGGGTGCCACACCGCGCGGTCCGCGCTAATCGCGCGACGGACGGACGTTTCAATTCGTCGACGATCCCGTTCCGCCCGGTCGTTCGATTATAAATCTACGCGTAATGGCGCAATCGCCGTGCAAATTGCGGGCGGGTGAAAGTGAGACGACGGGGTGAGCCTAACGAGCCGAGACTGTCCGGGGCCAAGGGATTCGAACGCGCGAGGAAAGCGGAAGGTGAACGTTTCTATTTGTTCGACGATCCCCGACACGTACCTTGTGCTGCCATTCGAGCTGCCATTGGAGGAAGAGCTGCTGTTGCTGGAGCAGCAGCTCGTAGCTGGTCTCGCCGGGCGGCGCCGAGCCGAGGCCGGAAGTCGTCGACGACACCGATGTCTTCTGCGCGTTTGGCGGGCCCTGCCGACAGACATTGTTACGATTAATCGCCGCTAATGAGGGAGGAGCGGCTCGGCATCCTGCGCGGGAGACCCGCGATGCTCTCTTAACCATTCGACGATCGGATTGCCACTCGGCAGGCTTAACCCTCTCAGTACCGAACTTAATATTTTTATTAAACAACAATTTCATCTCTTATTTCTACTTATGTCTCCCTTTTCGAATTTTTTATTTATCAGGCTTTTCAAAATTCCAGTTTTAAACATTTCGCTCAGATACAGACCTTTTTGGCCGGTACTAAGAGGGTTAAAAGCGAACATCGTGCATCTAGCTACTTTTAACGCTGACTGGTATGCTCACTTTTTATTAGATCAAGTTTGGTAACGTTTTTCAACCCCTTTGGTAATATGTCGATTTGGATTTGAGGTTGTCTTTTGCAGAGTTTTTGGAATGTGATCAAATGGTGCATATGATGTAGCAATTTTTTAAAGGGTGGACGATTGACTTGTGAAGAGGAAGCGATAAATAACGTAATTTGTCGCATAAGGAAAAATAATTAAAAGTGTTCAAGTTATTCTAACAATTCTAACAATTATATTACTATTTTTATTATTACTAATACTATTATAATATGAAGGAAACGCGCGGAACATATCTTGTCCATAATAAAATATAAGTAATAAAAATATTGTAGATAATTGCTTGTAGATAAGACAATTTGTAGATACTATTTATATAATATCTAATATCTGTCTAACATGTGTTTAATATCCATCTAATATCTATCTAATATTAATCTAACATCTATTTAATATCTATCTAATATCCATCTAGCATCTATTTAATATTTATCTAATATCTACCTAACATCTATCTAACATCTATACTTATTACCTTCTCATTTACAGGTCTCAAGACACCATTCAACACTCTTCAATTACAAGAGAATAAATAATTGCCCCTAACCTCTTATTCCATACCTTACACAATTTCATAACTAATCAAAGTAAATCAAATTAAACAGAAAGCACACGTACAACACCCTCAAGAAACCAGATAATTTAATCAGACAGTTCGCGCAATTAATCCCGCCGCGTTAAGTTCGAAACCGTGTTCCAGAAGGGCTACCAGCGCGCCAACCGTGCACAGCACCGGCAAGGAGCGTGCATCGACACCGCAGAGTATCAATCAAGACTCCGCGCCGTAGCCGGGGCATTAAAGATCTCTCGCGTAAATTTGAATCACGATACGGCCAACCCCCTCGTGTCCCCGAAACGCGAGAAGAGTCATCAAGCGCGCAAATTGCCGTGGGTAATTACCGACGCGGCGCGTTTTCAGTCCGTTCCACGGAGCAGAAAAATTCCGGGTATGCCTCGGTAACGTCCGGCCGCAAAAACCGAGAGAAAAATCACGTCGGCCGGGGCAGAGGATGGGGAGGAGGAGGAGGAGGCTCGACGTAGGAGAGGCCGTGGCGCGCGAGTGATAAATGATACATCAAGATGTTTTCTGCGCCCTCATTTGCACGCCCATTCCCGGCTCGCTTTCACGCCGGCCACGCCGGCCACGCCGCGACGGCGACCGCCATATCCCGAATGTTTCGGGAGCGTGTGGCCGGCCGCTCTCCGTCGCGGCACCTACACGGGGCCACCACCGGTCTTCCCGGCATCCCCGTTCGCGACCCCCTTTGCACCCGCTTCGCCGTCGCTCCCTGGCTTCCCCGCTCTTAGGTGCAATTAGCGCTCGAATTACTCAGAGCTAACGAGGTGGCCCCCGGGCCCTTCGAGAGATCGCGAGAGTTAATCACCCGATACGATCTCCTTCTGCGCTTCTTTCTGCCTTCGACAGAGAGCAAGAGCAAGAGAGAGAGAGAGAGAGAGAGAGAGAGAGAGAGAGATGGACAGGGAGCAAGCGATCGCTTCTTCGCGGGCTACCGAGATTTACCGGCCGTACCCGGTTTTTACTTTGCTCTTGCCTCTCTCGCGGTCTCTTCCCTCAACCTCCGCGTCGCTTCTTCCTCTTCCTCCGGCCGGCCTTTTTTTTCCCCTCGGCCCTTCCTTGCCCGCCGCTCTCGTCTTTGCCCCCTTTTTCCCCCGACTTTCTAATTCCCCTTGTTTCTTCGCTGTCCTCGCCGGACCCCCGGTTTTTCGCCCGCTGCTTTTCTCTATGCCGCGCGGCCCCCCTTTTCTGCTCCCCCGACGAATATCAACCGGGAACCGGTACCTCGTCCTCGCCCGAGAGAGGTCCTGGACGCCCCCCTCCCCCCCCCCCCCCCCTCCTGGCTCACGATAATTACCTTGCGTCACACGTATTTTTCGCAGCCGCGCGCACTTTCGATTTTCACTCCCGATAAATGCGAGAGGCGAGCCTCGCGCGAGCAACCGCCGTAAAACTGCGCCGCGTATTTTCACCCGTGGACAAGCGGTGCCCTCCTCGTAATCGGCCGCGTAAAGAACGCTCACGCCTACCCGCCGCCCGGTTTCTGCGCGGGACCAGGAGTGAAAGCGGTAAACGTAACATTGACTCCCGGACGACGGGCAACGTTACGGCGTTACGTCAGTGACGGGAGGCGGTGACGCAAATATCGACGAAGGGCTGCCTGCGATGCACGGTAGGACGTTTGATCGGGAAAGGACAACGCTGTTATATATTATATTATATTATATATAGAATATATAACTTTGTCAGTATTTATCGAAATTTGATGAAAAGTGATAGATTCTACTGTGAAACTTGAATATTATACTTTTTGGTAATTTGATCGCTTTTGATCTTTTGATCTACGATTCCTTTCAAGCTGTACTGATTAGCCCTTATTCGTCCTTTTTTTCTAATTTTCAAACAATTTTTTACTCTTGCATTGTATTTATTTACTTCATTTTCTAAATTTTGGTAGTAGAAGAATTTTATTTTATTTTGATTTGGAAGGAATTGATAATATTAATATTTAGTAGATCCTGCATGAAATCTTTATTATAAAACTGACTCGTAATTATGGTGCAACGAAGTATATATTAAGGGAGTAAAATTCTACTTTATAAAAGAGCATGAGCAAACGTTTAATTCCTAGTTATATATGTAAAATTTCTAATGTTACTTAAATAATGCAAATACTGTAATTTTTGCAAGCGATATCGAAAAGTTTAATCTTCAAATTTATATTCGTTTAAAATGAAAAACCACCCTCTTCGCGAAAAATGATTTTTAGCAAGAACGCAATCATTTGCAAAAAACTAAATATCAAGATAAAAAATAACCCATCTTTCGTTAAAAAAAGAATCTCAGTCTTTTCCCTTCTGATAATTGGCTTTCTCATAATAAAACTCTTTCCTCGAATAACAATTCTTCTTCTAACCCTTGTTTTTCGGCGCCGTCCGAGATTAATTCAGAATGAACAATTCATCGCAATGTTTCTATTAAAAACAGCACTCGCTACCAATTCCGAAAGATTCTAAAGAACGAGAAACATGTTTGCCCGCAATACTAACGGCACGCGTTAGCACAGTTTCTTCGAAGACAGCTTCGTCGCAGCTCGCGTCGTAAACCACCTGTTGGACATCCGCGCGGCCATCGTCCACGGTGCTGCTGACCGATGGCCGCGCGGCGCCGCTAAAATATATTAATTGTACGAACTATATCGATCGCTCGGTCCCTCGTCGAAGGTTTATACCACGGAGAACGTTAAGATATCGAGCGCACACGACCTGTCCATCTCTCCACGAGCGCACAGTTCGACGGAGAACGCGGCGCTGCGACGCTTCTTTTAAAATCGCTGCGAAACTCAAATTCGGAGGAACTCGAAGGCGATAATTGTCGCGTCGCGATCTTAAACCTTTGTAGAACGCAGTCGCTTAAACGCGAGCAGTGAAGTTTAATAAGATTCTTAACGAAGCATTTTAAGGAAACAGAAATTTCTGCGTTGTTCGTTGTTTCTAAATATTAGTAATTGTATGAACGTGTATGAGGGAAATTTTATACTTCTGCGTAGGTTCAGTCTATACTATATTTGAATAAAATTCTATAGCGAGAGGGTTTGTAATGGCATATACTTAAATTTAAAAAAAAAAATCAATAAATTCTATTCTTCCTCCCTAATCTTACATATTATTCGTCCAACCGAAAATCAATTCCGATCATCCTGACACTTATTAAAAATTCAATACCACCTCAAAGGGTTGAATTTCTAAAACTGGGGCAGCTGCTATAACCTCTTAGGCACGGCTGGATTTAGTGCGAATAAAATTTTTCATAACTAAATTACCATTTCTCTTAATATATATTTTTGGTATAGCTATATATAGTATTAGCTGTATATATTCTTTTCTTAGTGTATTTTCTTTTACCGTAACCGTTTACTTTAATGACTAATAATACAATTGGAATAAAGCACGGAACATCCACAAAAGCCACTATAATGGCGCGTCGTGCCTAAGAGGTTAATCCTTCACCCTAGACGAGTATCCAACAGGTGGAAACACGGAAAGCACGATATGAACTCACCTTGTACTCGTGGAACTTGATGGTGCGCGTCTTCGGCTGGCTCTTGGTCTTCGACTTCTTCCTGTTCTTATCCTTGCCGGGCGCGTCGCTCCTCTGACACGTGGACGCGGCGATCGGGCTCGGCTGCGGTCTCGGGGTGATGGCGGCCGGCGGTGGTGCCGGGGGCGACGCTATCGAGATATTGGAAAGGGGACTCAGGCTGGACGTCGTCGAGCCCAAGGACATCGGACTGGGCGCCGGCGCCAGTGGAAGGAGGGTCGTCGACGGCCCGTTCGTCTGACTCGCCTGTTAACAGAGATCGTTGCGTTTTTTTTCACCGCGGAATTTCATCGATTAATCGGCCCACATCGTTGACCACCAATTTATGACCGGCACTTAACGTCCGACGTAAATCTATTTTTGCGTCGCGGCCATCGGGCCTCCGCTCTTTTTTTCCCTTTATCCTACGCGCAGACTCTCTCCCACCCCCTACAAAGTCCTCTACGGAGAGCGGAACACAAAGCGAGAAAAAAGAGAGAGAGAGAGAGTTGCTTCTCTCATTGCAGTCTCTTAACTACTTGCGCTATAAAGACGTGTCACGCACGTCGAGACGCTTTTGTTCCACGTAGATCATTATATCTACGACATATATATTATACACAAATTATTAATTAATTTATAAATTAATAAATACTGTCGCGACTATTCAGCCAGATTTATGTAATTACATTCTTTATATAAGACCTTAGTATTCACTCAAATCCAATAAATTAAATTCTTTATACAAGAGCCAAGAGCAACGCGCTATAACGCTGCTTAACCCTCTGCATTATTACGTCTTTCAGAGCTACGATGGTTACCCCTGCTTTGTCCTAAATTATTTCCATGATGACATGAGACTGTTCTCGTTTACATTTACTCCCAGATTTCGATGACAAGTGACTCAAATTTTCTTTCGATTTAATAGAGATAATTGGCAGCCATATTTATCGATTCCTGCGCGAAACGTTTGTCACTGACTCGTTATTATAGCGCGAGGGGTTAAAACCGTCAAAGCGACGCCTCACCGCCTCTTATACTATAGTACACGACACAGCAACCATGAGAGATTATCGTTTATTTAATGTGATAAAAAATAGTTTATAACAAATCTAGAATTAAAGAATTAATTTCCACCACAAGAATGGATCGTAATAAATTTGTTTCATTATCATATACGATTATTAATAATTGCAGATAATATAGCAAGCTTTAATAGAATAACAAATGACTAGAGTGAAGAAGAGTCGAGTGAAAATAACCTTGCATAAAACGTGCTAACTATCAGGTTGGAAACTATGAAACGGGCGTTCTTGCCTAGTCTGTGTACATCTGCGACGACCGTTTCATAGTTTCCACCCTAACATTTCCCTCTTTCATGACGGCAAACCTCGGTGTCTCACCTGCGTCGAAGCATGCTGCTGACTGTGCTGAACCTGTTGCTGCTGTTGCTGATGCTGCTGATGTTGCTGCTGGTGTTGTTGGTGTTGTTGATGTTGCTGCTGCTGCTGTTGTTGCTGCTGCTGTTGTTGCTGTTGCTGCTGCTGCTGCGAGCTGACCACAGTGTTGCAGAGCTCAGCGAACGTTTGTATCGTCGATTCGTTCGACGCCTGTTGGAAAACCGGCGACGTCGACGAGACGACCACGGCGCCGCCGGTCGTCGGAATACTAAGCGAAACGGTAACGATCCCAGCGGATGCGGCCGCCGTCTCCAAGACGTCCGACCGTGACTCCAGCTGGGGCGAGGACGCGCCCTCCGAGCTCTGCGAGTCGTCCTCGAAGGTGATGTAGTGGTCCGGGTGCTGGGGCTTCGTCACCTGGCCCTCGCATGTGGCCTTGAAGGGAATGTGGCCCTCTGCAAACGATCGCAGCCCGCGTTAACAACCCCACTTTTCATTCGTTAACAATATTTGTCGAGTAATTAACCTCTTAATATCTTAACGATATTTTTCGCCTTTAATCGTACATTTTTATAATAAAACTAGAAGAACTTAATAATTTATTGGCTATTGTTAGCCAGGGCTTTCTCCCACGTTTCTGTCAAAGAATTAATTTCGTAATAAAGGAACTGTTTTTTAAATCAATAATTAAATAGTGATAAAATCATTTATCGAGCCAAATTTTCACTTCTTCGTAAAAATGGAAGCGTTGTTCTAAAAGTTCGTGCTGCGTTCGTCGAAATAAGTAGTAGTTCGAAGGGGTTAAGTCCGGCGAATACGGTGGCTGGGATAGAACGTCTCATTTAGTGTTTTCCAAATAGATTTTTTACAGAATTTTTTCACCATTCTTATATAAAACGACTCGAGTATTATAACATTTAAATTTATAAGCCACATCATCATTTATTCAATTCTATATAGTATCCATTTTTATAAACTACTATGCATTTTAATATTGATGGTTCAAGAACAAATGACCAGTCTATTCCTGCAGCTAATTAGAATTTTTACCGTCCACGAACGTGTTAATAACAAACAGGCTTTCAACAGCACATACATATTTACCCTATAAAACACCCTAGACATCATTTATCTACACCGAACACTATTAATCTTCTCCATCTCACCCCTTCTCAAAATCGACATTTTTAACCGAAATATTTCTATCATATACTATATTATTATATATTAACTAGCAGACCCTAGAGGAATAAGTTTAAACAATGGACTCACCTTTGACCGCCCTTTCTATCGGCTCCTCTGTGTGGAGAATATTCTTCTGTATCAGCTCGAGCGGTCCCGGCCGATGACTGAGCTGGTCGTTCAGCTGATCTGCCAGCCTGGCCTTCTTCAGCATCCTCTGCCTCTCGGCGAGGCTCGGGTCCACGTGACCCACATCCTCCAGGATGTGCTGCCTGACCAGCTCGTCCCGGCCCGGTCTCTGCTGGATCTTCGCCTTCAACAGATCGCCGGTCTTTGCCCGCTCCAGCTGCTTGCGTTGCTCGTGGAACGCTGGCGGTGTCTTCAAAGCTAAAAAATAACGGGAACGTTCATTTTCTAAATGCATAAAGCAATACCATGGGGAAATATTAAGCGTAGTGACTCCCGTTTCGCTCGCGAAATGCATTGCTTTTTAGCAGGGAGAAGCTAAGTTGATATCGGCGACCGCGTTGAACCATCACTCACAGGGTAAAAGGGATTTGAGGATACTGGGGCAAAGGTTTCTGCAGGGGTTTAACCCTCGGTTATACATCATGGGGTGCATTTTGACTCAGAGTTACAAAAATTCTATGGAAATCCTAATTTTATGGTAGTCATTTGTAATTATCGATTATCAGCGACTATTCGGTCGAATGAAGAATTAACTTTGACTTCGATAAAAAGGGTAGAAAAATGTATTATATTAATTGATAAAATTTGAGTAGACTCAGCCATGGCTATTCTAGCTACAATAATATTGTCCACCAAGGGTCGGTCCCTCCCCTCGAAAACCGGATTACCGCATCGATCGCTTTCGCGTTGTAAATCGGGCGACTTAACGCATCAGCTGCACCGAAAACGTCATTCGCCGTCTCCCTTTGACCAAACTATTTCGACCGGTAGCATCAATAGTCACCCGTGAACAGGATTCAAAGCGCGACCGCGATCTAATAAAAGAACGACGTCTTTTTCCAAGCGCGAAGCTTTCACGTCGTCGCCCGCGGCACACCGCGCGCATCAATTTCCGGGGCGATGGCCGTCAAAAAGGTTTCCCCCGCGGTTCCGCCATTTTGGTGTCACACCGCGGTGCGCCGCGGCGCTTCTCCCGCATTCCACGACACCATTAACTCTCCGGATAAATGATCCCCGAAACGATTTCTCTACGGCCGACTATTTCCGGACGACGCACGGCGGCAGCGTCGTTGCACGCGCGGAATAAAAGGCTCGCGCGCCACCTACGACGCGGCAACGGAAACGTGTTAGCGAATCGCTTCCACACCCCCGTCGACATGCCTAATAAATTCCATAAAGCATTAATTCCCCGACCGCGTGCTCGACGACGCGATATTTTCGCGGCCGCCCGTTTTATGGGGAAGTTCAAAAGTGCTCGGGGAAGCAGTGTTCTTCGCGACGGTGTTTATGAACCTCGCCGGACTTCTGGCTCGCGGAACTGGTGTTTTCAGGGTGCAGCTACAGTTTGTGTGCGAGGGTGGTTAGCAAAGGGCAGATTTTGTGCGTTTATGGCGATTGGGAATATAGTAGTGTCTCGTTGAATGACGTGGAGTTGGAATTAGAAGTGTACTTCTAGCGTAGATAAGACTCTTCGAGCTTCGTGGCTCGTCTTTATACAGGATGTTAAAAAATGTCTTATAATATAGAAAAGGTGGGTTCCTGACGTTATTTTAAGCAAGTTTTTCCTTTACAAAATTTTGCTGTAAGGCGCCGTTAATGAGTTATTCAAGAAAAACAGTGACCAATGAGAGAAGCGCTCGGCTGATGTGAAGCGGCTGATCAGAAGCGCGTCTCTCATTGGTCAACGTTTATCATTAAAAACTCTTTAATGCCACCTCGCAGAAAATTTTTGTAAAGGAAAAAGTTGCCTCAAATGGCCTCAGCTATCCTTTCGATTCCTCCATTGCGATTTTTAAGAAACTCTATATAATTTCGCTAATGCAAAGATTAAAAAATCAATACCAAACATAAAACATTACTCAAACTGAATAAAGAATTACAATTCACACTAAAAATACTCCAATTTACATTAAATAATATTCCAATTTCTATTGAAAAAATATTCCAATTGACATTACAAATACTTCAATTTACATTAAATAATGCTCTTAAAGGGGGGGGATGTATGTAAATCTCCGATGAGAAAACAATGTGCCTCGATTCTAGGACCACCCTGTATCACCTGAAGCTTTCACCGATCCGCGTCGGCACCGTTCACCTAAACGCACCTGAGAGTCGCATCCACCGTCTCGCAGCAACAAGATCGAACGTCTCGGGACACGGGGTACTACCTATACGCTCGTTAACGTCGCGGAGAAACCATGGGACTCGGTTGCCGAGGGGAAAGAGAGTGGAGAGACAGCCGGTGAACGTTCGTCGCCGCGTAGGAAATTCTAAAATTAACCTCGCGATTCGATTCAATTAGGCTTCCTTTCCAACATCCCCGAGTGGCTCGCGGCTTTTGTCTCACCCACGCGAGCGCCGGTCGGTCGTCTGGGCGCGCGCGCGCGCGCGCAACAGGAGGCGAGCTGATTGGAGCCGGTGCGTGTGTTCCGCGCGTAGCAAAAGCGAGCCAGCTGTGACCCAATTGTCTAGTTTCTATCGAAACGCTTATAAATCACCGTCCGGCGATGCGATGGACGAGCGCGGCCGCGCACCGAGTCCCAGTATTCCAGCGACCGGCCGATCATAAAAATAAATGATGCCTATATCCAGCGCGAGAAGACGCGCGATTTTCGAGCGATAAATCCGCCGCGAAACCGATCCCGTACGGCGACGACGAGCGACGACGGCGCGACGACACGCTTTTAGGCGATTCCAGTTTTCTCGGATTCGCAAGGAATCGCCGCGATTGTGCCGGCTCTTGGCTGTGTTTCGATTTTCATGCAGATTCGAACACGGCGGCCGCTGCTTCGGTGAAAGCCGCTCTCGGCACGCTGCTTTGACTCGGTTTCCCCGTTTTTTGGGATTGGAAAGCGCTCCGGCCGGCTGTTCCAGGGAAACGAAGCCGCGGTGGGAAGAATCGAGAAATCCAGCGACATTCGGGTTTGAGAATCAACTTTGTCGAAACGATCATCAAATTATTTGTGTTGCTTTAAAAAGATTTGTGGAGCTTGGAAGAGAAGAAATTGAGGAAATAAATAATTAAGGTGAAGAGATACAGATATCTCATTTCTGACGATACTCTTTGCCTTTCCATCGATTATTGTGTTGCGTATTTTCTCTCAAATATAATTTTTATACAATGAAGAGTGTCCTTTTTTTTAATAAGGAAACATTCCTCTTTTTAATCGTTAGTAAGAATAATAAATTAAAAAAGAATTTTGGAAGTATACGAATATATGAAATCACATGGTCCAGTCATAAAATTGATTTACTACTTTAAAATCTCAGAGGAAGATCGATTTAAGAGAAAAAGCTTCTGTTTTCGTAAACCTACATTATTTGAACCACTATACATTTCCTTAGAAAATCATCTAAACAAAATCTTAGCTGTAGAAAAGCAAAGATTTTTTCGAAATGGATCGGGCGGCAACAAGTAAACTGAGAGCTAACCCTTTACACTCGAAGCCATTTTAAACATAGATCCAAAATTGCTATTTCGACCAGCTGTATTATAGTATTTGGTATAATTAATACATTTGCAAATGACTTTTAACAGAAGTGTTTTTAAAAATATTGTCAACGTTATTTTGTTAATTATATAACAATTTTCATTGGCGCTTCAGAGGCGCCACTCGTGTGCAAAGGGTCAAGAGATATTAACAGATATTTATATAAAATATTAAGAGATATTTACATAAAATTCTGTTATTTATACCAGTCATCACACGGACGTTATATCTGACACTCCTACCGAAGGGGTTGAACCCGAATAACAGCCGTGCGTTTCGCCGTCGCGGCTGTCAATCGGCGCGAGAACTCGATCGTATTCCAACCGGCCGGACAGTTATCACCCGTGTGCTAAAGACGCGCCGCGGAAAACAGACAATCAAACGGCGGCTCGTAAATTCGAAATTGCCGGTCCCCGCGGTTACGTGCCGCTGCCGCGGAACTGTCTTCCACCGATTGCGGATGATTCAACGGGGGGGATGTCTCTCTAGCTTCTCGCGACGCCTTCCGCCCTCTCCCCCTTTCGCCTAGAATCGATCCGGACTGCAATCCATGACAATCGGAATGCAACGCAGTAAAACGCGATCGTTTTTGTTGATCGCGTGCGCGCCGCCGTTTGCCGATCCGCGCAGTTTCACTTTGATTGGGTAATTCGCTTCGAAGAGGAACGCGCGCGTCCGTACACGGCGTAACGAAGTTCGACGTTCTTCGTACCCTCCGGCCATTGGCCCGTAATGCGCATCGACGATAGATGCTCAATGTTTGAGTTCGTGTTTTAATTATTTGTGGACGATGAATTTTTGGCTGGGCGAGGACGAGAAGTTTTTCGCGGGTGTTGAGATTTTTGTAGATGGATTGGCTTAATTTGTAGTTGATGGAAACGTAGTTTATGTGATTTATATACAATTGTATGTAATTTATATAGTTTATATTCGAGTATAGTCAATTGTATCATTTATATATGATTATATGCAGGAATATAATTTATATACAATCGTCTTAATTTGTATAGAATATAAATGTAATTTATATAATTTATATACTGTCGCCTCTCGTCTTCAAAGGGTTAAGCTTTAAGCTACAAGCAACACTTTTGTTTAAAAAATGTCGTTTTATTAAGGAGACCATTTACTATTGACCATGTGCGAATTTTCGCCTCGTACAGCGAGAGTGTCACGGCGGACAGAGTGCTCGCACCGAAAGGGTTAACCCTTCGCACTCGAAGCCATTTCAACTAGAAATCTAGAGTAATTTCTTTGGTTTATAGTATCTTCATTTTATATAACAAGATGCGTTTTATGCATATGCAATTGATTCTTGTCATTCGTGTCAAGATAACATAACCTTAAAAATTCTTAAAATGCAAATGCTATTAGTCTAGAGATTATTATTATTTTTTTTTTTTTTTTTTTTTTAATGTGATAGAACAATTTTATGGTGCCTCAAAGTCACCACTCGAGTGGAAAGGGTTAATTGTTCCCCGCGATCGCTGCATTTAGCCAGCTCCAAAGACAGAAGGACAGACGCGTGCACACACCGTCCTTTTGTTTAACCGCTTCCTCGCCGCGCTCGTTCCGCGTGGGCGTCCTATTCACTGACATGGCCGCTCGGAAAATTTTGCTCGCATTGCGTAAGCCCGTTTCCGCACGCGAGCCGGCCCGCGGACGGCCCGAAGAACGGCCCCTTGTCCGAGACGCTGCTCGGCTTCGCATTGTTTGGCCTCGTGCTACGCCACCGAACGATACACTTTGTAGCGATCCCGCTGCGACGGCGGTGGCCGAATGGATTCGTTCTTTCACGACCGCTTTTCATCGTCGCGGATGTTATGGTCGTCGCTTCGTGGGCTGCGTTATGTTTCCGCGGCGTCTGACCGGCCAACGCGAGCTTTCAAACTATTTCCCTGCTTCGTGTTAGAAGGCTAGATGAATGAGGGCTAAGTGGAACGAATGGCCTCCCGTTAACCCCTTTTTTCATTTTCTTTACAGTTGCTATGATTGGAATTTTTTCGAACGCACTGATTTCTTAGAGGAAATAGGAATTTGATATTTATTGTGTGCTCGCATCTATTTGAATGTTTAAATATTGGCGACAGGAGAATAAAATTTGATTCCTAGTTAAAGCAACGGATGAACATTCATACGTAACAGCTTGATACTAGAAATCTCCATCGCGGGTCTGCCACGTTAGAGTACGACGAGGGGTTAACGGCGCATCTAAAATCATTTCTCCGACTTATAGTACTTCTATTTTGTATGACAGAGTGCATTTTGCGCATATAAAAGTGAGTTTCGTGACTTGTACAACAGTTACACTTTTAAGAATTTTTTAACATAATTTTTTAACATTAAATTTTTTTTTTATCAACGTGGAGGAAATCTGCAAAGTGTGGTTGTTCTTTTTTCAATATTCTTATCGTTTTCGTGGGTCTGAAGAGTGACTGAAGAATAATTATCACGCGGAGGACTGTTCTATAAAAGTCAAAGTTATGATAAAAGGGTATGATTAATGTATGGATATTTCATAGATTGATTTGATGAACCCCTTTGCCGTAATTCATTTGTATTGTAATATATTTGAACAAGTTAAATTTGACTAGCATACATAACAATGAAATATAGACTTATTACGACCCATTTCCCGCGATGGAAATGAATTCTTTACTTCTGAAACGTGAACTATTTTTTCAGCGCGCTAAATAAACATGCAAGCATGTATCATCGGTGGTGCACGTGGCACGGGACGTGTTAATGACCGCGCGTGCCATCGCCGGCGACCCGCGAAAGAAATGAATGATGCGCATATTTAATGCGCGCCCTATTTTTGACGATGCCAGCGGATCTTTGGCGCCCTCCCGCGCGAACCGCGCCGCATCTTTGATCTCGGCTTATAGCGCGACTCTCCGCAATTAACGTTTTGCGATCGCCGAAGTTGTTTCGGCTGATTTGTTGGACGCCGGTTCAGAGGGAAGCGATTAACCCCTTTCAGCCGGTTTTATCGCGACCGTAAGGCTGCCTGTACTCGCTCGTCGTACGGTTCGCCTCCATAAATGACACGATATTTTAATCTACTTGTTAACCCCTTGCCGTACATTAACCCCTTGACGGTACCATTTTCTTCACAGTTGCTGAGATTAGGAATTTTTCAATTGATATAATTTCTTAGAAGGGACAGAACATTAATGCCTGAATATACTTAAATACTTAAATATTAATAACAAGGGACTAGAATTTTATTCCAACTTTAAAGAACAGAATAACATCCATACTTAACACTTTACCGACCGACAGCCTATAAATCGACTTTTACCCCTGACTGGTAGCCTGTGAATCGTTAGTTATAGTAATCAATAATTTGATACCTATTATTGATGTAAATGTGTTAGACTGTACTGCCGTGAGCTTCTATATTATTAGACATTTTTTTTAGATATTAGATTTCTTTTGCAATTAATAAAATAAATAAAATAAAAATGAAAATTGTGTAATGTCATGATTATCATAGACGTATACCACATCTTTAGATCGATGGAGATTTATTAATAGAAGTTTTAATAAAAGCTTCAACAAAAGTGGTGTTGAGCATTTTTTGCAAGATCAAATCCTTTTATGATTTATGAAATATTTAAATATATTTATTGTATTGTCATAATAATTTAATATAATCGTAACTTATGCATTATTGCCGGGCAATTTACGAATCTGATTTGTGAGAAATATATATAGCAAATAAAATGACATTAGCGGACATAATTTACCAGTAAACCTAATATCTATATTACTATCATTTTAATAATATATTACGATATCATTTGAAGAAGTAAAAATGATACGCACACATTTGTAATTTATGTGATGGCGATTTACGAATATCATTTTTAACAAATATACGTCACAAACAAAATGACATAACCTTGACATAATTATCCAATACGCCTAATACTTATTACTTTACATTAAACATTCCAGTATTTGCCATTCCACCTTATTGAAAATAATACGAAAGAAATAAGACACGAGACGCGATCATAGATTGCCTGCAAACGTTCGCAGTTAACGCGTTACGTTCGTGTTTTCCGACGTCGCGGCGCTCGTTCCAGCAGAGACCGAGCGCGGTAATCGGCGATGGAAATTTCAGTCCGATACGGCAAAACCCTTCCACGACGCGAACGGGGAACGGAGAAGATTTAGAAATCCTGTCGCGGAGGAAATCGCGCCGATCGCCGGGAAAGATGGCACGCCGTTATCGCGCAATTAGCCGGCGCGTACGCGGGGCGCGTCAATTTGAGATACTTTAGGAAGTCGCTCGATGTCCCAGTTTGCTTCCTTTTGCGCGGCCGGCCGAGCCATCGCGGGTAATCGCTTGGTAATTAAGTTGTAAGTGGATTAATCGAGTACCGCCGCGGAGAGGAGAAGAAAAAAAAAAGCGGTCGGGCGGCGACGAACTCGTTCGATCTAACGCCGTGACCGACCCCCTGCCGTTCATCGATTGCGCAAACGGTGATCGATGGGTGCTGGATCCTCTGGATCAATTTCCTTTTAACCCTTTCGCTATGGAGCGCATTAGCGAGCAGTTGGCATTGACGTAGGTTTCTTGTTCTCTAAATTTTACAATGATATTTATTATCTCTTTGCACTCGAGTGGCGACTCTGAAGCACCGCTAAAATTGTTCTGCCACCTAAAATAATTTATATAACAACAATGTTTGATTTTAGAAAAATTGTGAAAAATAAAACTGTCGATCGCGAGAGTTAATTTGGTATATATAAAATGCGTAGCTTAAAAGGGAAATACTGTACACTAGAAAAATTATTTCAGATTTACGGTAAAAATGGCTTCGACTGCAGAGGGTTGCATTTAGCAATATCACTTTACTTTCTAAAATATAAAAGTTTATAACGACAATTTACTTTTTCATATATTACAGTCAACTGTTTGTTGGTTAACAAAAGTATCTTGTGTAAAATATGAAATAAAAGTATATATGTTACACAAGATACTTTTGTTAATCAACGAACAGTTGACTGTAATATTTATAAGAATAAATTGGTAAAAGATAATTGGCAATATTTAAAAGAATAAATTGGCAAAAGATAATTGGCAATATTTAAAAGAATAAATTGGCATGATGGTATGAACGTATATATACGTTCTTCGTATACGAATAGTCATACTTCGAGGACGTATATCTACGGCCGTCGGAGCGAAAGGGTTAAACAGAAGACACGCGCGCGATCCGTGCCCCACCGAGCCTCTGCGTCGATCGCGAACGATAAGCTCCCGATTCGGTGCAGCGCTGTTAAAGAGCCGAGTGGGCGTGGCTTGTTGGCTCTTTGGCGCAGTTAGCACGCCGCTCCGTGGGCCACTTAGGCCCACGCGTGCTCCTCGTTCGAAGCTTTTTGATCGCGCCTCGCCCATTCGTTAACCAGGGCGAGAGGGCTGGAGGGACGGGGTAACCGGCCAGTAATTCTCCGGTTTTTATTGGGATTTACGCGCGGCTCTAAGCACCGGCCGAGCATTTCACGCGGGCGCGCGAGCGCGCGCGCGGCCCTAATTGAATTTACGTTCGGCGAGACGTTTAACGAGGGCCACGTCGCGCGCTTCTGTTTCGAATCTCGTGATCTTTACGAGCGGACGCGCTTCGTCACTTCCACCCGATCTCGGAATGCGGCCGGCTTGAATGATCGCAGCTACGCGTTTTTCCCGGGAAAAATGCCGGGCGTTCGAGAGCGATAGCGATCATCGGAGTGTAGTATGGCGTTCGTTTCCGCGATGGAGAGCGATAGCGACGCCGAGAGACGCTCAGAGACACTGAGAGATGCCGAGAGACGTCGAGAGCTTTCGTGGGAGTCGAGAAAACGCCTAACATAAATTCCCCGGTAATTTAACCGTAAATTATCCTCTTTCGCTATGGTGGACTCGGGGGGCCATGGCTGGATCCACGCGGTCCACCTTGATTGGACGATCAAAGCCCACTTCCCTGCTGCGAGCAAAGTGAGAAACAGCCGTTTGGGTCCGTTGATTTGACGGTTTCCGCGGTTTAATTGAGCGGTAACGGGCCCGATAACGCCGCAGGGTCCCGCGCGCAATAAAAGTTTTTCAAGCGAAACGGTGGTCTCCGCCGTTTTCGGCCAAAACGACGCGGCTGATCAGCATGATGGAGGGTTCACTTACGTGGCATGATGCCTTGCGCAACCAGCTGGTTGATTGGTCGCCTCAGCATAAGCTTCACCTTCAGCGCTGCAACAGAGAAACAAGGTTTCCTTCAAAATCCGTTCACTTTCTCGCCGATAATAGCGAACTGAAAACACCCGGCGAAGCGCGCACCGGCGAGCGATTCCTTAGCAAGGATCGACTCTTCGAGCAATTTTCGACTATCTCGTATAACAGAGTCAGTCGTTTGATAAACGTGCTACGTCTTCGTTGCGATTGTTTTTGCCTAGACGTTTTTATATTTCATATAATGGTGAACAAGTTAGGATGGAAATTTGCCCTTTGTATTTGAGACTGTTTTAATTATAAAATTATGACGTCTGGTTTAATTATATTGTTTTGAGTAGATTATTTTTATTACTTATATATTATTTTTATTTTATACGTATGAAATTGATGATACAAAATGCTTGTATAATTACAAAAGTCTTGTATTGTTTGACAGTTTATCTAATACAAAGAAATTTAACATTCCATAGTCTATTCCGAAGCATGTACAGTCTGTTTCAATCCTTTGCATTCGAATAGATTTTAATAGTGAATCTAAAATCATTTTTCAGATGACAGACTGCATTTCAGACACAGTCACACATATAACAATTTTCAATGTTTAAGTTAGACGATATGTATTAAAATTATCTGTATCCCGTGACTGATAACATAGTTACATTTTTAACAATTTTTAATTGTAAGTTCTGTCGATACATATTAAAATGATCTTAAAACATGACACAACAATTTCAGCGCTGCCTCACCACTCGAGTGCAAAGGGTTAACGCGAGCTACAGAGTCAATAGACCGAAGACAGGCAAAAACGTCTTCGTCATCGTTGCAACCCGCTTCGAGGAAACGCTTGTTCGTAGAACTCGGCACCGAGTGCCAGCCGCGAGATCTCACTCGCGCCGGGGCGAGGCTCGTCTTCTATAAAAATGGCCACCGGGGACGATCAAAGTTCTATTCGGTGGTTCTCGGCGGCCTCTTTCGCCGGCAGAACCCGATATTTTCTTTCCGCGTGCGGAATAAGCTGTTCCATATGGCGCGAGCCGGTGGGGCCGAGCAACATGGAAACCGGAAAAAAAAGATCCGCTAGAAGCGAGCGTGGGAGGGGCACGGAAAAAGAAGGAGGCACGACGAATATCCCTTCTTTCCCTCGTTAATTGGACCACCGAACGAGCGGGAGCTACTGTGAGCGTTGCCAGACGCGCGCCAAACGCGGTCGAAAACATTTTATGCCGCGAAATTGTCTGCGACTCACTTGTTCCTTTCTTTTGTATGCAATTATAGTATTTTTGTGTGCAATTACATTTATGTATGCAATTTACAGTGCAATTATTGTTGCTTTAATTTATTCTTTTTAACTATTAAATCTTACAGGTTATTTCTTGAATAATTGTAGTTGACTAGGTATAATGTTTAAAATTTTAAGAATGGATGATTGAGGGATGTTTTGGCTGATTACACAATGCTGTAAAAATTAAATTTTAGGTAATATTTTTAGATTATAAATTGTGCTTAGAAATAGAAAATTTAATGTAAAATTCGAGATCAAAATGTGGAGTTTAATATGAAATTAAAAATACAAGAATGAGATTTAATATGAAATTAAAAATACAAGGATGACATTTAATACGAAATTAAGAATACAGGTATAAGATTTAATTTAAAATTGAAAATATAAGTATGTATAAGCTTTAATATAAAATTAAATAAGAATTACATGAGAGTAAGAATTAAAGTAATAAAAT
The DNA here is from genome assembly GCF_028453695.1 of Augochlora pura. Lineage (NCBI taxonomy): Eukaryota > Metazoa > Arthropoda > Insecta > Hymenoptera > Halictidae > Augochlora > Augochlora pura. The sequence goes on from NC_135778.1 coordinate 9,001,893, forward strand.
AAATTAAATAATCCCAAACAATAATCCCACGTCCAACAATTCTTTAAAAACAAACCAATACAACAACCTAAAAACTGTTTCAATTACATATAATTATAACATTGACTATTTCAAAGTAGTCTTGTTCTAAACAAACAAATAACAAGAAATAATAAATTATAATATATATATAATAAATTATAGCCTATGCGTCTAATTAGCTCTCGATAAAAATTTCCTTCCCACTTTTACGAAATAACTTTTCACCGCAATTGGTTCCTTTTAACCCATGCCTCGCGCCGTCCGCCGCGCGCCGTCGCGCGAGTACGGCAATCTTCATCCGGATAATTAAAGAACGTCGGCCCACTCGCGGCCGCATAAATTACCGGACGGTTTCATTTTATTAGCTCCGTGGCCGAGGGACACGTGAATCCGTGCGGTAGAAGAGGCGCGGCCAGGTGTAACGGGATTTGCGTACCGTATTGTCGGAGAGGAAGCGCCCTCTCCTGCTTACACCCCCGCCGCCGTCCTGCTACCTGTATTTCACTCGCGGCGGACAGGTATCCGAGGAGTTTGCCGGCCGGGGTCCACCGCTGCTCGGTGGTTGGGACGGGGGAGGGGGAGGGGGGAGAGTCACGGGCGCCGCTGAAAGTTCCCCCGCGGAACAGGATTTTAAGGCCCCGTGGTATCCGGAATCGGTTTAACTGTCCCCGCGGACGCAGATAGTGTTCTGCGGGGCCACGGAACACGAGCCCCGGTGACAATCGGAGTAATTAGCGGCGCATTATTTATTCCGGCAGAAAGCGCTGCTTTCTCCTCTTGTACCTCTCACGATCTCGGCGTGACGCAAGGCGGCGGCGGCCGACGGCCATTTTCTCCGGCCACGTTTAGGCCGAAAGGCTTTGTCCTGGCACACCGTACGCTTGGGAAAGCTCGCGATTGTAGTCGACGGCGAATTACTGCGAGCAGGGGTGGGGGATAGGTGTACATATTTCCTTCTCTTATGGTGTTATGTTGTTGAAAAACTCGAGGACTCGCGATTGTCCTCGCCAGCAAATCATCGCGTGGAGGGGTGGGGAATGCGAGTATTTTCTTCTTTTATGGTGTTGTATTGTTGGTGGAAGAACTGGCGATTGTCCTCGTCAGCGAATCATCGCGATGAGGGGGGAGGGGGGAAATACGTATATTCCGTTGTTTTATGTTGTTAATTTGTTGTTGGGAAAAAAATTGAGGTTGTGTTCTTCAACAAATCACCGAGAGCGGGGGAGAGGAATACCCGTGTATTTTTGTTTTATGGTGCTATTTTGTTGGAGAGGAACAAGTGGGGCTGAGACAGCGCCCCGAGGAGTCCTTTGGAGCATACTTCATACTTCTGGCTATACTTTTTACTTGTGACTGTACTGTATACTTGAGGCCATGCTTCATACTTCAGGCCATAGTTCATACTTTAAATCATACTTCATACTTCAGGCGATACTTTATATTTCAGGCGATACTACATGCTTCAGACGATACCTCATACTTCAGTTTATACTTCATATTTCAAAGCATACTTTAGACTTTATATTACTTTGGTCCATACAGGTAGATTCATTGTCGATGGGGTAATTTTTCGTAATTACCAGATTGTGGATTTTGTGCGTTTATATTATATTTTATAGTTGATATATAAAATTGTAGAGAAACAAGATCAATTTCACAACATTATTTTACTATTTTCAACGCAGCAACATTATTGACTCAAAGGTTTTCCTTTTATTTGACTTTTGCTTTTTATAATCATCTTGGGAAACTTTTATTTTGTACAAGGTTTGCTGATTCCTTTATACAGATTTCTTTCTATTATAATTAGACAGCAGATTTTTATGAAAAATAAACATTGAGAGACAAGAGTTAATTTCTTATCTTATTAATTTCGTATCTTAAAATATACTGTTATGTATAATTTGTGCTCCTACATTTTCTACAAATAATCTGTGAACGATTTTTAAATGGCTTAAGAACGGTCTAATAATCCTCTTAAAGACATCCATCAGATGTCCACAAAACGTCCATAAACTGTCTTCTAAACGTCTAGAGGACATTTTAGAGATGTCTAAAAGGTGTTTTTAGTTTGTAATACAAGACGGTTTTGGTTTATAATAAGAGACATTTTGGTTTGCAATACAAGATATTTTGGTTCGTAATAAAAAACGTTTCTAGACCGTCTTAACCCCTTGCACTATGATAACGAGTCATTGAGTAAATATGAATATTATTAATATCTTTTAAATCGAAATCAAATCTGCTTCTTCTGTTATTAAAGTCTATAAACGAAAGTAAATAAAGGCAATAGATGAAACGAAAATTGTTTCGTCCTCTTAAGAAAAATATAAAGATTGAATAAGGGCTAATTAACGCAGCGTGAAAGGCATCATAGTGCAAAGGGTTAAAGACGTCTAAAAGACGTATAGATTCGTAACACACGACGATGTTAATATGTTTCTAGTCCGTTCACAGTACATCTAAGACGTCTCATCCTATACATCCTATAAAAATCTATGATCTATCTAAGATCTATGATCTATGATCTCTAAAACATTCTATACAGCCATCAAAATCATCCGCAGCTCCGAAATCCGCAACTCCATTCCCAGATCGAGCACAAGTCTTGTCGTTCGGCACGCGCGAAATTTCGCCGAGGCCGCTCGCGTATTCCTAATTAAGGGGTGGAAAGAGTGGAGATCGTGATGCTCGGACCTGGCGGGGGTGGACGGTCGGAGGATCGGCCGCAGCGCCGCAGATCAAAGGTCGACGGAGGAGCACGGAGAGAGAGAGAGAGAGAGAGAGAGAGAGAGAGAGAGGCCGAGAGAGGATCGGCGGCGGCCGTCCGGCGGATCTCGGCCCGGCCCGGCTACAAATTAACACACAAAGGGCCCCCGGTTATAAATACGCGGAGGACGCGCGGGCCAGATTGCATAAATTGGCCGGCGTAAGGAGGAACAAAACCCGCGCGCCGGGGCCGCCACGGCCGCCGCAATCTGAATTCAAAGCAGCCGTGCGCTCGCGGAGAAAAATGTCCACCCCTTTCGGTTTATTGGCCACCGTCGGCCACCGTCGGCCAAGGGGGATCCCTCGCGGCCAGTTTTTTCTACGGCCGATCGAGAGCGAATGTGACTTCGATGTACTTGCTGGAATAATCGACCGTTTACGGTCCTCTCTCCTCTCTGTCTCTTTAGATCCCACCCCTCCCTGTCGCCACCTTTTTACAAACTCGCGGCAAACGCGTTAAAACCGCGACTTCGAGCTCTCGGCAGACTGCGTTCGTTGAATAAAAGAGTTATATGAATAAAGGGTTTGATGCTTTTCAGCGGAACTGTTTGGAAGGGTCGTCTCGAGTTTTTGGCAAAATTACGAGAAATTGTTTGGTTCAATTTTAGGAAGATTAATTGGTTCAATAATTGTGGAAAAATAAGAAAATTTTGAGAGGGTGCGATGGATTTATTGGTCGAAGGTGGAGGTCTCTATTCTATTTTTATTTAAATGTAAGTGGCATTATTGTATTAATGTTTTAATTTCTTCAGATGGTGTAGCAGTGAGTTTTTTTTACTGACAGAGATATATAATAAAAATTAATGTTATTGTTTGCTGAGATAAAAGAGTCAATGGTAAGAGGAGATATATAAGGAGAAATGATTGAGAGTTATTTGGAAAGGGTTCTGTTTTATTGCAATAATATCTTGGCTTTAGGTAACAAAGATATAATTCCTGCACGAATTTAGAGACTGATACATGAATTAATTTATCAGTATGTCAACGTATTATTTTTATATTAAGTTAACATTATTTTCATTACTATAGTATTATTACTTTCATACTATAGTATTATTATTTTTACATCAAGGTATTAGTATTTTTGCATAAAGGTTTAGTGTCTCAAAGTTTAAAATTTAAAATGCATTTTAAAATCCCTATTAAATATCTCTTAAATATTATAATAAAAATAGTCAGAGACGAACAGTCACCTTAATTTGACTCGAATTCTTCTGTAGTAAATTCTAACCTCTAGAAGCATAATTCCCCTTCTACATAAATAAATTGAAAACTCTCAAAGTCTGCAATATTAATGCAATATTGCGGTTAATTTTTTGCCAGAATTTATTCTCCATTTATTATCCATTAATTTTCTGGCAGAAAATTAACCGCAAGAATAAAACTGGACATAACAGCAGAACAAACTATAATTAAAGAAAAAGAAAAGAAAAGAAATGCAAAAGAGAAGAAATGCAATAGATATAACAACAATAGCCGACGAGGTCTCGGAAGAGATAGTGCAGCCGACGCAGTGACGAACCAATCAACGCCGTCCGCGGCGCAGAAATTTCTGATCGCGGGTTAACTGCGATTATGGCGCAAATAAACAAGCTGCGCGGAAAAAAAGGAGCCGCATAGAGAGAGAGAGAGAGAGAGAGAGAGAAAGAGAGAGAGAGGAATCGCGGCGCGAGAAGCCCTATCGCCTAACGAGCATTCCTGATCGTATCCTCCGCTATCGATCCGGACAATCACGCGCGGAACGCGCGTAACTATGCGCGCGATTGCATATTTCTCCTGGTGGCCGAGAAATTCGCGGAGCGTGCGCACGCGCGCGCATTCCTCGGCCACCTTTTGTTACCAATTGAACGCTCAACCCAAAAACTCGAACTAATATAGGCAAAATCCGATAACCGTGAATCGGAGAAAGGAAAGGTTAACCCTTTAGGTTAAGAGGGTTGAGATTTAACTCTTTATTGAATCCGTTTTCTAGAAAAATATCGCACTGTCTTAGCGATGAACAATATAACCCTTTTCACGCTATAACCCTTTGGAGTCATCTCGACTGCACATAAAAAGTAAATAAATTTGCCGCCCTACAGTATTTTTGTTTTAATATACAACAAAGTCTCTTTTATGCTTGAATTATGATGGATCGTAGCTATTAATCTTCTATTGGTAACCAGTTACTATTTTAACAATTTTTAACATATAAATAAAATATAATAATAATGTAAATAAAATATAGCAATGTAAATCAAATATAATAATAATGTCTAAAAAATTATTTTTAACTCTGACGCAGTAATTTTTGCGACGGGGTCGTTGCTCGTGCGCAAGGGGTTAAAAGTGCCTCCGACGCAGCGACGCATCGCAGAGCCGCGACGCAATTGCGCAAGCAGCCGCGAGCGGTATCTTGCAGCGAGCGCGTTTTAATTCGACCGATTTCGTAACAAGCGTATCTTTCCGCGATTGTATTTTCAGGTGAGGGGCTTGACACGTCGCTTAATTAGGTGGCACAGCGCGCAACAGAAATATGCTTGGGACCTGGGGTTTCTCACGTCGCGCACCTACGGATGAGAGGAGAGTCCGGGCGAAACGCGATACCGAATTAGAAACAACTGGTGCCCATATAACGATACAAGAAACGTTGGCTCAGTATTTGGCGCTGTGTATTTTGGCACTTGCGGCCTAGCGCAGCCGTTTTGGTCGTTACCATTTGTCTTCTGTGAACCATGATACCTCTACGGCCACGCGTCCCAGTTTCTCGTTTTCCATGCGCCCTTTTTTTTTTCCAACCGACACGCCGATCCTAAGCCGATCCCGACCGATCTTATTTATAGACGCGAGCGCGCAACGCCCCCGAAATCTACGCTCGTCATTTTGCGATGCTGACAAGCGTAGCTTCAAAAGTTTGATTTTGCTGTTGCTTAATTGTTCATTTATTGTAGAACGTGTAAGAGAGGAGCAGGTGCGCAGAGGGTGTATTATTAATTTCTTTTTGTCTGTAAAGTAGTTAGAAAGAGAGAGAGAGAGAGAGAGAGAGAGAGAGAGAGAGAGAGAGAGAGGAATGTTGCAATATAAAGTTGTCAATATTAGACTTATTATCTTTAAATGGTAGGTTTATTGTTTTAGAATTAGAATAATAGGTAAGACAATTTTATGGGAAATTATTGCTAAATTACATTGTTTGAATAATCGTTGTAACAAAGACTGTATAAAACTTAAGAAAATCGAATCTTTTTAGTCTTATCAAGTAATGCATAATTAATTTTATTGTTTGGTAGGTTCAGTGTTAATAATATAGCTGGTAGGATTAACTATAAGTAAGATGAGTGAGTGTACAGTACCTTTGTTAACACTATATTCTATTTTCATAAACAATCAATTATAAAACCATCTTCAATAAAATAATTTAATCAACCATCTCCCACAAATAAATCTCCAAACTTTTTATAATCGCTCTGACAAAAGTACGCTAAGGTTCGCATGGCTTTTAAGAATAGCCCATGTACTCGTTAAAAAGAACAAGAAATTCCGCCTCGCGGATTGGAAGAAGCCGACTAGCAGCGAAATTGGCAGAAGAGCACGAGCTCCCAATTAGCTTATGACGCGAAGCTCTGCAAATGAGAAGTCGGTCGTAGCGGACGCGGGCCGGGCATAAAGCAGGACCGTCCGACGTCGGCTCCGACGGACCACGCCTCCGTTCTTCGGCCGAGGAATCGATGAAATATCGCGAGAGGTCATCGAGAGTCAGAAAGCAAAGGGTATAGAACAAGACGCCTCGGGGGAGACGGACGTTAACGAGCAGATGGACGAGGCAGAGGTGGACGCGCGGCGAGCGATATCTTCGGCTGGACGACGGGAACGCGACGTGACGCGACCGGATACGATTTTACGCGATGCGAGTCGATGCGACTTGAAAAGCTTGACAAGTCGAAGTTTGGTGAGTCGGAGCTTGTGATTCGAGGCTTGGTGAGTCGAAGTTTGGTGACTCAAAGCTTGTGATTTGACGCTTGGTGACACAGAGTTTGTGACTCGAAAAGCTTGTGACTCTACGGTTGGCGAGTCCAAGCTTGGTGACTCAGAGCTTGGTGACTCGAAAAGCTTGTGACTCTACGGTTGGCGAGTCCAAGCTTGGTGACTCAGAGCTTGGTGACTCGAAAAGCTTGTGACTCTACACTTGGCGAGTCGAAGCTTGGTGAATCAGAGCTTGTGACTCGAAAAGCTTGCGAATCGAAGCTTGATGACTCAAAGCTTGTAACTCAACGCTTGGCGAATCAAAGCTTGGTGATTCAAAGCTGTGACTCGACGCTTGGCGAATCGAAGATTGGTGACTCAAAGCTCGTGACTCGACGCTTGGTGACTCGAAAAGTTCATGACTCGACTCTTGGCGACTCGAAAAGCTTGCGACTCGATACTTGATGATTCAAAGCTTGCGACTCGATACTTGATGATTCAAAGCTTGGTAACCTTGGTGCGAATCGACGCTTGCAAATCAATACATTGGACTCAACGCTTCTCACTCAACGATTGCGACTCGACTCATCACGACTCATCACGACTCGTCGCGACGCTCGTTGGCAACGCGCGCATACTTGTCCCATGTACCCGGTGGCCAGGCAGCACGGGGCTCTCGGGTCGGACCACTGCGGCTCGTGGCTGCGTGTCAGGGTGGCACGCGGATGCCAGCGATGTTTCGCATTTCTGGGAGATTTCATCGGTGTCCGCCGCCGCAGAGAATGGCCGACAACGTCCGCAGGCCATTGTCTTTTTGCCTCCCGAGGAAAAATCTCGCGCCGCGCCGCATCGCACAACCTCGGTGTCGAAAGTTCATCCTTCTCACTTCATAAATCTGCCGCATTTTTTCACAGCCCCGCCATTCGCATTCACAGCTTCCGACAATCTTCGTCGCATTCCAATTGCCACGATGAATTATTGTCGACGCGCGTTGCTTAGCTGGAAATCTAACCATTTCGTGACTCTAGGTAGTGTATCGTTTTTGATTCGTCTGTCGCAATTACTGAAATAATTAATAGGCTCGCGTAATCTCAATAATAATAGCTATCTACAAATTAATTGGCATAATCAGCTAATCTACAAATTTCTTGCAATTTTTTTCCAAGACTTCATCAAACTATATCGAACAAGTTTCACACATTTCGTTGGAGTACGCATGACACTTCCAGCGCTAAGAACGTTAAAAAAATAATATAACAAATAATTAGAGTTAAAAAATATTTATAATCGTGCCGATCCGTAAAAATTGAAAAACAG
>NC_135778.1:9363155-9369642 GCF_028453695.1 Augochlora pura
ATCGTATCACTTTTTACTTGCTGGTAAAAAGAGGGAGTTATCTGATCTAGAATGTGATTTTTCGACCCTTTCGAAATTGATTGTTATTAAACACGAACTACCTTGTAATTCAGTTTAGTGGCAATCTGATTTAAAAATTACAACTTAATTGAATTACACTATACTTTAACTACAATAATTCTAGATTCGAGTCAACATCAAGCTGAATTACAAATTACATACAATCTAATTAAACCTCTCGATCACGTAATTCATTAGCGATCTAACTTAAAAATCCCCCAGTTTAATTAAATTACATCTTACTTAAACAACACTTAAACGCACCTAAATTATCAACAACAACGTAAACGACTGAATTTGCAGTTAAATTCAACGCCGATCTATATCACGAATTACGATATAATTAAATCCAACGTCGACCTGAACAATATAATTAACTGATAACCACTTGGCAATTAGAATTCCCCGAGTAATTCAATTATAATCCCGCGGAACGCTGCACGCAGCTTCTGCCAGACGGTAGCGCGATAATGAAGGTGCGATCGCTATCAGCCTCGGCAAATATCTTCATAAATGTGACGCGGCGCGTTGTGATCCACGCGCGGAGTCCGCGGAGGAGAGAGCGAAAGAGAGAGAATGTGAGAAAGAGAGAATGAGAGAAAAACGGAAAGAATAAACGATAGACAGAGAGAATGTTAGGTGAGAATGTTACAGGTCCGCAGGTAATATTTGCGAATCCAATGTACGTCTTCGACCGAACCCAATATTCAGCGACGGTGTTTAACCCTTTGGACTTCGAATTTTATTCCAATTTCGTTACCAGCAGCTCCCAACGCGTTTAAATATTTTATTTGATATTTATAATATTTTAACAAAAAAATAAGGCAATTTAAATAAATAAAGGATGAAACAAATTCACTTAAACACCGGTTTTATTTACGCTATTGTCGTATTTTGAAATTTTCAAGAGTATGTCAGGTTATGTCAGGCAAATTCGAATTTACTCGATGCATTAAATCCATTATAATTTTCTGAAAAAATACATTGGTAGTAGAATCCAGTATTATTAATAAAATTTCGGAGGACTTTAAATAAATTTTAAGTAACAACTTGAAACAATGTACATTTTTTTTCGTTCTATATCGTATTTTACACTGTCAGTCATCGGTGACTGACGCGACCCGAACGGAGAGTTCCGTGTCAGTCACCGATGACTGACGTGGCACTCAACGTGTTAAATAATTATTTAGATGTTATTATTATCTCTTCGTTCTTTGAGACGGAATTGAGGAAGTGGAGAGAGAGAGAGAGAGAGAGAGAGAGAGAGAGAGAGAGAGAGAGAGAATGAGGAAGGGTAACAGAGTAAGGGAAAGAAAGAGAAAGACAGAAGAGGACTTGTAAATCAGCGGCCGCAGATCTCCGTCGATCCCGGCGCGTAGATAACGCGGTCGCCGGTCTCTCTCTCTCTCTCTCTCTCTCTCTCGCGCGCGCGCGCGAGCTGCTGCTGGATGCGATTTCACGCGCGCGTGAGATCGGTACCCTACACCTCTCAGCGCGGAATCCCGCGCGGAATGCGGCTTTTCTTTTTGTCCCGGTGCCTCGGCAACCGCGAGTCCTAGGCCTCGCCCAGGAACGGGCCGCCGGTTTACGGGCCCGGTCTATTTCGCGCGGTCCGCGCGCCCCGCTTAACCGCCGCTCCCCGGAGCCGATTTGTACCGCGCGATGAACCCTTTTTTCGATTTCGCGGGAAGCCTGATTGAATACCGGCCACCGGTGGTATTTGAGAAACGAGCGTACCGCGAGGCAAAAACGGGAGGGCCCGCTGTGACTGGTTCCGTGTGCGCCGCCGCGGATCGTCCGATGGAAACGGACCCGATACATCGTTTGTGTTCCGTCCACCTGATGGGAAACGGGTTTCGCGGCGGAGAAAAGTGGACGCCGTTTGGTAGCGCGCCTCGTTATTTGCATCGATTGTCGCGCGGTCGCGACGAAGACAATGCGGTCCCGGTTGTGTTCGGTGATGATTTCGCGATAGATGTTTTCTTGGAACGGAGATGATTTTTTGGGAAATTTGAGGTTTTGGGAAGTATTGTTGATGATAAGTGGTTGAAGGAGTTTGGCGCAGGTTTAGTGGAAATGGAGGTTTTGGTAGGGTGAATTAGGGTAATTAGTGGTGACTGAGTATGGACATGTGTATGTAGGTATTAAGATCGACTGCTATGTAATATAATTATAATGATATATATATGTCATGTTATATAATAGTAATGTATAGTGCATAGTATATAATAATAATATTGTATAGTATGTAGTATATAAAAATAAAAATATATAGTATATAGTATATAAAAATAATAATATGTAGTATATAGTATATAATAACAATATATATTATATAATATATAACGACAATAATATAGTGTACATAGTACATAATAATAATAATAATAATATATAGTATATAGTACATAACAAGGATAGTAATATAATAATAGTAATAATATAACATCACAGAACAATTTAATTCCTCAGCCGTTTAAATACCTGCCCCGGCAATAATGAAATAATATCTTTAATCATTGTTTCTAATTTTTGGATTTCCTTTGTTACAGGTAAGCATCACCATCTCCGGAAACCGTGAGTGATTAAGCTACGATATCATAATTATAAAGAAAATGTTGATTTCTTAAATAATCATTGAAATTGTCACAAGTTGCCTAAATTTATATCAATGCCTAAATATTGATAACAGAGGATTAGAATTTTGTCCCAATTTTAATGAACAAAACAACGTTCATACTTAATACATTATTATTAAATAATTTTCATAACGAGCCAGATTTGCCAAAGTACGTCAAAGGGTTGACAAGTGCTCGTTGCTCAACCTCATCGCAAATTAGTCTCTTGGAGATGAAATCTGGAACGGCAAAGGGTTAAAATTCTCTTGAAACTGGTTCACCAAAGGGTTAAAATTCTCTTGAAACCGGTGCGCCAAAGGCTTAACCTTTTGCACTCATGTTGTCCCCTCTCAGGGGACATTGTAATTCTAGTATATGACTAAACATTAAAGTTTATTATCGATTTGCAACTATTTCGCGATGTCTACAAATTCATATAAATCGAATATTATTATAACAATATTATATATACATATAGCGTATATTATATAACAATATAAATGTTCATAAGCGCTGGTAGGTAACATCCATGATGGCGCGGAGTGCAAAGGGTTAAAAATGCTCTTGAAACTGGTACGCCAAAGGGTTAAAATCGTGGCCGAGTTACGTGACTAGGAAACGTGCGACGGTTACGTCGGTATCGAAGGACGATTCACGAACTGTTTCGATGCACGTGCACAGAGCCGCGTTGCGTGGGCGACGGTGTGCAGTAACAGCAGAGGCTGCACGTGACGCACGGTGTTAGAGGGACAGGAGGTCGAAACGGCGCGGCGACCGTACGGAACGGTGTTAGAGCTCTTGAGGTCGTTTCCCATGGCCCCTCCCCAGCGGCACCACCGAGCCGCCGAGCGTGTCTGCAACCCGCGGCTAATTCGCCGCGCGCGCAATTACGCCGGGAAATTTAGAGCGTCGAGACTAAGTTTCTTGCGCGCGGGACGAGTCCACCCTGAGAGCCGCGCGAATTTCCTGACCGCCCGTCGAAAATCGAGCGATTCCGATCACATATTTCATTCCATTCCAACGATCACCGTTTCACCTGCACACGATTTATACTGAGAGAATATTTATTTCACGCTGATATTTTTATTGCGCTGATGCATTGTCTGGATGCAATTGTTAGGTCGAGTCGTAAATAACTTCCTTTTTCGTCAGACATTAAATTAACTTTTTGTTTTGTTCGTTTCTTTCATTTTATTTATTTGGAACCCCTTTTTTTAACCCTTTGCACTCGATTGGTGACCCTCAGGCACCGTTACAATTATTCTGTCATCTTCTCCAATAATTTTTTTCAGCAACAAAGTTCAATTTTAGAAACATTGTTAAACATGAAACTGTGGGTTTGAATCACAAGAGTTAATCTGTTATGTATATATAAAATGCACTTTGTTACTTAAGATGGAAATACTGTACAACAGAGAAATTATTTCAGATTTACAGTTAAAATGGCTTCGAGAGCAAAGGGTTAATTTTAAACCCTCTCTTTAGTAAAAGCAAAAATTCATTTCGGTGACTCATAGGGCGTAGAAATGATCAATGGATTCTACCTAGTTGCATCGGAAATTATTTATGACTAGACCGAAGTATAATAAGTCGGTTATACCGAACAGAATAGCCGTACATATTACTTCAATTTATCAAAATTGTATTATATTTCTAAATTAATTAAAACGCTGTTCTTAGATATCTAGATTCTGAAATTATTGAAATTACTAAATTACTAAAACTACCGAAATCACTTTCAAAATAAATATCTAAAGTAGCTAAATAAAGCCTCTGAAACTCAATAGTTATAAATTGTCAATTACCAAAATTTTTAATTTATTAAAACGCTGACTTCCTAAACGTCTCAATTTTAAAATACTTCAGCCTCTATCAAAGCATAAAATAAAATAATAATAATAATAACTTCTAAATGCATTTTTACAATCTAAATAATCATAAACGACGAGGCTAAATAATAAAAAAAGCTTAAATAATAATCCATCAAAATACCAAGCCACTAAAAAAGAACATTTCTTAAATCGTTTCCATACATTCGCGAATTTCTGCATCGTTTCCTTATGAAAAAAGATCCGCCAAAAACGAGCGGCCTGCTCAGAACCGAGCGGGCGTGTTAAGCTCGCGAGGCGAATGCAAATGCAACGCGTCCGAGGAATGCAACTGGCGCAAAAGCCGGCGAGATATGTTAACAAGCGTGCGAGGCCCGGCTCGGATTTTCCCAGGTCTGCGGGTTCAACGTCGCCGATGTAACCGAACGGCGGTGGTATGGTGGGCCACTTTCATGGGAGTGGGTGCGCCGTTAAAATTCGGCAAAATGTGTATCGGGACCTGCTCGCGTCCCGCGTCCGCTCCGTCGATTACGTTGCGTGAAATTAATCGAGAAGCAGGCCACAGTTTCTCCCGTGAGAGAGAAACGGCGCTGGGAGGACGGTTCCTCTCGGGTCGGTTCGCCGCCGCGGCCGACTCCGGCTTTTAAGTTACGCAAATGTCGTCCTCTCCTCCCTTTCGGACCTTTTATTTTATCGCAACATTGTCGGGCGAGTTTCTTTCGTGCGCGCACAAAAATCCTGTTTCCCCGCGGCTCCGTAATCTTGTCCCGGTGTTCTTACCACGGTGACGCGCTCGCGTTTCCCTTCAATTAATTTATTTATCGGCCACGCGCGCGCAGTGGGTCACGGCCGTGACCGGATCAATTTTCGCCGGATACGACGCGACTGCGTGAAAAGTCTACTTGTTTAACCCTTTGCACGCGAAGCGATTTCATCTGCAAATCTGAAATAATTTTTCTGACTTCTAATAATTCCATTTTCTACAACAATACTTATTCTATGCGTATGAGATTGAGTCTCGTGACACATATAACAGTTACACTTTCAACAATTTTTTGAATCTAAGCCTTGGCGATATCTGTACAAATAATTTTGAAACGTGTTGTAACTATCTTAATGGCGCCGCAGTATCGCCACTCGAGTGCAAAGAGTTAATATTGTTACAATGAAAACTTGCTTGTTAAGGTTATGTTAAGGTGTCCTTTTCGGTAAAATGTTAATACTTCTTTGGCGGTGAAGATTTTAATGGAGGAATTGAGATTCGAGTGACTTTTAGTTGATATTTATTTGAAGTTATTCGGATGAATTACTTTTAGTCGAATATTTTGAACGAATAATTATTTGTGATTTGTGATGGCGTATTTGTTAAATAATTATTTGTTTGAATAATTTGTTGAATTACTTTTTGAATGATTTAGGGAATGATTCATTGTTTGAATAGTATATCGAATAATTCTCTATTTTAATAGTTTATTAAATAATTTGTTATTCAAATAATTTATTGGATAATTCTATATTAGAATAGCTTATCGAATAATTTTTTATTCCAATAATTTATCGAATGATTTATTGTTCAAGTAACTTATCCTATAATTCTTTATTTTAATGATATATTGAATAATTTATTGAACAATTCGTTATTCAAATAATTTATTAGATAATTATCTATTAGAACAGCTTATCGAGTAATTCTTTGTCCAAATAATTTTCCATTCTATTAATTCGAACTGGTAATACGAAAGAAATAACCTTATAAATATTAAAAGAACACTTTATACTCTATCATTTCCATTCAACTCAATTATTTCCCATACGAATTCCTGTATAAATAAATTCATATTCAACTAAAATATTCTTCCTCTCAATTTTCACGGCGGATGATAATCCCACGGCGAATATAACTTAACAACTAACGCAAGCCTTATTAAATAACGCAACGCCTTAATAACTAACCCATCACCATTTCACAGCCATTAGCTC
>NC_135778.1:9369742-9420835 GCF_028453695.1 Augochlora pura
CTATTAATCTTGACTAACTATAACTATTAATCTTGACTAACTATAACCATTTATCTTTTCTAACTATAACTACTAATCTTGACTAGCTATGGCCAAATAACCTTGACTAACTACAACTACTACCCTTAACCAACCACGGCCTATAACCTTGATTAATTCCAAAAACCATAGCGCTAACACAAAGGAAAAATGATGAAGCTGTAAAGGACCAGCGCGGCAAGTAGAAACGTCCAGCGTGCGATCAGACACGGGCCAATAGTTCAATCAGGGAGCGCCTCATCCGTCGCCGGTATAATTGGACAGGAAACAGAGAATTCGCCTGTTTCAGATCTAACGAGAGCCAGAGTTTAGCTGCTCGACGATTGATCGGGCTGTGTCCATATGTGTTGCGCCCCGACATTCTCGTAATCGTCGACGAGCCGCATTTTATTTCTATCAACGCGCCGCGCGTCATTTCCTTAGGACCCTTCGGTGTTCATCGCAAACAGACGTCCCACGCTTGCGAAAGAATTTCGCAATGTGACAAGGAACGAGCGACGAATAGTCGTCGATAACGTTGTTCGCGAGATCGTTTATACGAGCCAACGTTTTTACATCGATCTTACGTGATCACTTTGTTAATTAATTGCTTTATAGTGGATGGTTTTAAAAAATAATATGAGCTGTTTATTTTGGTAGTAGTAGAAGTTATTTAAGTACTTATTTAGAAATTTATTTAGAAATTTAGATATTTGAGGATTTTGAATTTTAGTGAATTTATAAATATTAGGAATATATACCGTGACGTTTGTTGAAATGAAAATATATATATAGTGTAGAAATGTGAATGTTAAAATAGGCAGCTCGACGTTTTTGGAGAATGGATTTAGGCCAAAATAAACTACAATTATTATTGATAGGGAAATAAATGTTAGTATCCAAGGTGGTATGTACATATTGTTGTTAACATTTATACTTCGTTTTGTTTATTCCTATAGCGTTTCTGGTAAATCACTTTTCCAGTAGTTTACGATTGTTTCACATTCGTAGGTGGCACACTTTGTCTTCAAAGTACGATAGGTCGGTAAGAAAAAATCAAACCAATTTCCATATGACTAAAATCAACAAAACTTAAACTTAAACTCTAATCGCGAAATCCCTGAACAAAGTTCAGCAAAGCAAGTAATTAAAACCGAACCGTAAAAAATCATTTGTAACCAGTTCACAAAGCCCGGCTATCAGAGCTCACGATCACGATTACGATGATCTATGCCCGAAAGGCCCGGCACAATCTCCTACCGTCGCATGATCCGCAGGGTTTAGTCCGCGGAGCGTTTTATGCGAAAAGCATCTCCGGTGCACAATGGCCGGGTGGCGGACTGGTTTAAAGGCGCCGGTCGCTCTGCTCGTTTTCTACGGGCGAGCAGTCGATCCCCGGACACAATGGAGCAATTATAACGAGCAGACGAATACCGGGTAAACGAGGCGTAGTAATGAATTCGGTGTAGCGGGCAATAAAAGTGCTCTTCAGTGGCCTAACCGTCCCGCGCCGTTGCATAAATCCCGGCCCCCGGCCCTCGTAAATGCGAAATAATTCTCCGTTACCGCGGATAATCGTTCCCCGGGCCGCAAGTTTTTCGCCTCGCATGCTTTACCGGCGCCGACGATTTTTATAGAAATTTAAAACGAGCGAAACGGCCCCGGAGCGCGCCTGCGCCGTTTTTCGCCGGCTTTAGAGCCGCCTTAATCTCCCGCGGCCCATTAACGCGGCCCGTTTCCACCGCGCGTGGTTGCGTTAACGAAATATTTATCGCGCCGCTAGAACGCTAATGTTGTCACTCGGCCACCCGGGGAAAATTGAAAGCAATTGAAACGCGGAGAGTGCTCGCGGGAATTTGCGGCTCTCCGGCGCGCGTTGACAAGTACCCGGGGCTTTTTCGACGCTTTCGATACGATTTCTTTAAGTTATTCGTTGCAGCACTGTTTCGAAGTTTCTCAGCAGAACGCGCTTGTAAGTTGCGTTTGTTTTGTGATCGGTGCTTGAAGCTGCAGGAATTGTCGCGATATTTTTTTTATTAGATCGGATCACGCTTTTGGAAATAAAAGGCGAAGCGATAGATGTTAACTAGATTTTGGCACCTTCGTTCTTAATTTATAAGTTATTACCTACAAATACAAATATTATTATATATATATATATATAGTTAATACAAATATTAACCCCTTGCCGTGCATTAACGAGTTCGATTCGCGATGGAGATTTTTAGTAATAATTTGTCATCTATGAATGTTCATCCGCACCTTTAAGTAAGAATTAAATATTACTCTCTCGTTAGCAATATTGAAATATTACAGCAGATGTAAGCAAACAATAAATATAAAATTCCTTTTTCTTGGAAGAAATTAGTGCGATCGAAAAGATTCTAATCATAGTAATTGTAAAGAAATTGGTACGACAAGGGTTTAAATAAAATATGATACTACTCCGGGTCACAGCCGACCCAGCAGCCGTTTCTCTCCAAGATCAACGAACATGTTCACAGGTCAGAAGGCGTTCACCGTGTCATCGGCAGCCTTTCACCCGGTTCTGCGCGTCGACCGCTCCGAATTCCGTCGCATTTTTCACGATTAATACGGTCTAAACGATCGACATTCCGTCCGGTTATACACGCCTCTGAATGCTGCCGGATTCCGTTGATTTAACGCCGAACGTTCCCGTGGACGGCGGCCGTTACCGGAACACACACAGTTTATTAATACTTAACCGGCCGCGGGGATGAATCGGCCGCCGACCGCGCCGTAGAAAAGGAAAAGCCCGGGCCCGGGCCCGGCCCGGAGCGGGGCCCGTCCGCCGACCGCGCCTGGAGAGCAGGTTTTTGTCGCGCTTCCTTATTACAAAACCGGCCTATTCGGACGAGGAAAAACGGCGCATTCTTGCCGCGCGGCCTATTCTCATCATTTTATTAGGCTGTTTAAAGAGTTAAACGGGTGCGTGCTCGCAGACTGCGAGCCTCGTTCCTTGCACGTTTTAATTTATGCGGGAATCGTTCGCGTGATCGCTGAAAGGCGTTTCCATCCAAGAGTCGTTTCTCCTTCTTGCTCGACGGCGGCTCGGCCACTTTCCAAGCAGGAAGACAATGGTGCCCGGCGAAAGCGCTATTTGAATAAAAATCCTGAATTCGCCGGGTTTTTTGTCGGGCCGCGTCGCTGAAACCGGAAAGGGTGCTCGAGAAGGCCCGAGAAACGATGCGCCGGTTTCTTCTTCGCGCGCGCGAGGCTTTACTGGGCTCCGCTGATCTTTGGATTTTATTTGTTGGATTTGGTATTTATTGGAGAGCGAAGTTGATAATTATTGGACAGTGATGAAGGCGAATTTGGTATTTATTGGACAGAAACGAAGACAGTCGATAATGTGAAAATTCGACTTGCATGGGGTTTATCCTAGCGATCTCTGTGTCCCGTGTATATTATCTCGTTTTCATGTATACACTTTCACGTATGTGTACTTGATGGACACGTGTGTAGATCCGTGTCATTATTAATACACGTGTATTTCAGTATACGTGGACAAGTGTAACAAAATCCTTGTCTATCAGCTTACTTGGAACACGTGTACTCTTGTACTTCAGTACATTTATTTTATTTATTTATTTATTTATTCATTAACCACGTGGATCTCGACATAAGTGTACACCTATATTTTAGTTCACTTCTTTTTTCACTTATTTATTAAACACGCGTCAATTTCAACATATATGTACACATTTGTTTCGACAAGCATGCACACGTGTACTTCAGTACTTCGTTTTACTTATTTCATATCAATTACATACGCATTAAACACGTGGATTTCGACACATGTATACACCTTTTTTTTTAAAAACATTAATTCTTTACTTGTTTATTGAACACGCCGGAATCTCAACATACATTCCCACGTTTATTTTAACAGTCGTCTATACATATATTTCGACATATGTCTACACATATATTATATTTCAACATAACGCGTACACGTGTACTATTAATACACGCCTGCTGCTAACATTCTCTATTTTAAATGATTAATTCATCTACACCAAAATACCCGCATTATTAGCTATTCCCTTTGTTAAGTAAATAAATAATTTAAAAAATAGCCGATGACGTATTCTAAAATTCACTCGAATGTCTTTGAAAATTAATAGCTGAAGTAACTAAACAAAGCCTCTAAAGTTCAATAATTATAAATTATCAATTACCGCGTTCTTACCTACTCCCTTTTCTAAGTAGACAAATAATTTGAAGAATAGCCGATGACGCAACAATGTCACAATGCCGCGGAAACGTACGGCGGAACGCGTAAATATATTTCCATCGTTTCAGCGTTACGCGGCGTTCCGAGTTTTATCGCTGCATAAAGCTGTTAGCGAAATTTTCCACGGAGTTAACGGTTGCCGGCTCCGCCGTCGGCAAATGTGCAAACACCGGGCTATTCAATCTTTCGTCGACGATGCGTCATCGATTCTTTCGGAGGACGTTTCGTTTATCGTCGGAGAGCTGATCGAGGCGGATCTCGCGCGTCCGGAAAGCAACCGCGCGCGGTGATCGAACGAATTCGCGGTCTCTGTTAAAGTGTATGGAAATAGTCAATGGAAGCAGCGAAGTGTACTCTGCAATTTAATACTGGGTGGTCTGTGCAACCGGTGCATCTCTTGCGATTGGTGAATTTGTTGCATCTCTTGCAACTTCTAAAATAATGCATCGAACTACATATTGTTCTGTAGAAAAGTTGCGCGGTTTAAAAAGGCGTAGTACGTAATGTATTTATTCTTTTAATAGGCGGATATTGTGACACTTAATATTCAGATTTTATAGGAATATTTTTTTTATTATTAATAATCAAATGAAATAGTTGGAACTGATGAAGTAAAAGTGATTGAATTTAATAAAGGAATATCATAAGGCTAGGATATAATACTTTGAGACAGTCAAATTCTACCAATTTCAATATAAAGTACAATTGAACTAATATTAATTGAAATAATAAATAAATAATATCTCAGAAATAGTAAATAAAATTATTGAAAATTTTATCGTTGCAACAATATTCATAACAATATTAATAGCTTAAATAAACTTATAAACATATTGAAAAAATTAAAATCAAATACTTATACTTACTAATAAATTTACAATATTAAAAGAAAAAATTAAAGATCGTGGGCTTAAGTTCGCTAAATGAAATAAATGATTAGAGGAATATTCTACTTAAGATATTATAAATCAATCGAGTTTATGGTTCGCTGCTTTTCTAGTACGGTAATAAAAAATTGCGCGGACCACCCTGTATATGGCATAGAAGCAGCACAGAGAGAATATTTTCGTAGACGCGCGCTCTGCTTTTGGTCTTCGGAGTATCCTGTCCGCTAGAAATTAATGAAAGGAGCCTCCGCTCGTCTCAAAGCGATATGATGGATTGCGATATATCGTACGCGGTGTAACGCGAACATCTGGTGCGCAGAACCTCTGAATAGTAATGTATTAATAAATACGCGCAATTTTGCGTGGTCGGTCGTGGATGAATGAGCGTGGTCCAGATACCGCCTGCCCATTCTTTAATCACCGATTTTCTTACGTTCGAAATCCTTCCATCTTGAATTGTCTTCTCTCTCTCTCTCTCTCTCTCTCTCTCTCTCTCTCTCTCTCGCTCGCGCGCGCGCGTATTAGCAATTTTAAATCGATTCGATCTGCTGCTGTGCGCTTGTCATTTTATGTATGACGTTATTTAAATATTTATTTATGTCGATAGTTCAACTTTGGAGTATTTTAACTTTTTTTAACACTAGAATTCTTTTATGGATATGTGCATAAGGCGGAGACCTTAATACCAATCAAAATTCTTTTTCTTTTCTTTCTTCTTCTTCTTCTTCTTATCATTATTATTATCATTAGTATTGTTATTGTTATTATTATTATTATATTATTGTATTATTACTAATGCCAAWAAAAGCAAAAATTGTATTATTTTGTRATTTAATTAATATCAGATTCAATTCGATGACGATCACAATTAAAARTTRCTACTCAATTATATTACTTTCTGATTCAATTATTTTGTGACTTAATGCGATGGCAATCTAAATTACACCTTATACTCCGTATATCCAAAACTGCAACCAAATCGGTAACCGAGACGGTAACCAAAACTGCAACCAAAACTGCAACCAAAACTGCCACCAAAACTGCCACCAAAACTGCCACCAAAACTGCCACCAAAACTGTAACCAAAATGTAGCCAAATCTGAACCAAAACTGTACCAACTGATTTTTACTGTCGACCTGAAAGATATAGAAAAGTTTTGAAAATCGCGGGTGAAGCGATGCCTCTTGGACTCGAAATATTGTTAAACTTTGAACTATCGTAACTCTGTTAAAAACAACCGTACAATAATGAATATTAGCGTGTTTTGTAGAGCAAAGTCTCCTCTTTAGTTTGCCCTAGTCGTTGGTTAACTTGCGCTTCGGCAGCACCGAAAACGTTCGGAAAGCCGGGAGGCCAAAATCGGCCCGAGGAGTCCGATTTAAATAGGCCGTAATTTCTATATTCATGTTCAAGAAGCTGTATCTTTCTTTCCAGAAATGGTAAAGCAATGGGGCTTAGCAGGTTTTAAAGGGTAAAGTCTCTACTTTAATGTGTACCAACTGATTTTTACTGTCAAAATTTGTATAAAATGTAAAAAATACGTATGTGGGAAATGTGCTATACAAAATGCTGTAATTTGTAAAAAATGTGATGAAAGGTAAATAAAACTTTCTAAATAGAAATGCGGAGAGCTGGTTTTTATCGTGGCACTAGAAAAATATTTTGTTTACTATCCAATTGGCTAAAATCTCTTTCTATATTAAGATACATATGTTTTATTTTGAAGCTGTCATTTGACCGCTCATGGTAGGTGTAGTTATACATGACATGTCGGTAGGTTTAGTGTTAAAACCCGCCGGACGCGGGCCGTCGGCCGCATCAAGAGCGCATTTTTCGGCGCGCGGCCCCGCTCGCAAATGGGAGCGTGCCGGATGCAGGCGGCCGCGAGGACCCGTCTCGGATCAAGATGAAAAAGACAGCCGCTATATGATAATAATAATAATAACAACAATAATAATAATAATAATACAAGGACAACGCTGCGAGTCGGAGATGATACGCGCAACATCAGATACAAATTAACGAGCGCTGTAAAATACACGAGTTATTCGGAACGCGTCGATTACGGTATTTTCCACGCGGTTTCGAGGACACTGGAATTTATACGGCGTCTTGTAAATGTTGCTAAATGGAGTATAATATAGCATAAGCATCCGGAGAATTTGGGAACGGCGTTGCTAAGGATAAAAGTAAAAATCGACGAGCGAGACGTGAGGTACTGGAGAAAATTGCGAATAATGTAAAACAGTAGAATGTTTAAAAATAGAAATTATTTTGATCTTGCATAAAAGTCGGCAGTCCTTTTAACAAATAGAAAATTAATCGAAGCAGTGATATATGTCTACTAGAATATTTGTTTATAGTAATTGTCGTCACTGTACGCGTCTAATTTAATTCGACGAATTTTCATAAAGAAATTATCAAGACTAAAACTAAAATAAATTAAAATTATACAACCTACACACAAATTATAATTATCAAGACGATACACTGCACCCTGAAACTCTAAATAATTATTCGAGAACAATACAATTATCTTTTGTTAAAAGATCGCGATATTCTGCGCTGCAGACTTTCCGACGGCTCCCGAACGAGGTGCCCGAATGCACTCGCTCTTACTCGTTATTATCCTCGGTGATGGCCGCGTGGGCGTGCAGCGCAAGTGACAAAAGCAATTTCCACCTCGAGTCGCGTTCTGGGAATAAGAAGACGGTGAAGGTGTCCGGGAGTAGACGCGACAGACGTAATAATAAGAGGATAATGGAGGATAAACGCGGGGGCGGTGCTCGTGAAAAATCCAGGAGAAAATGGAGGGGGCGCGCGCCATTGACATTGTGAACGAGTAACGACGTCCGCGTTGTGGCGTGAACGTAGCCGAAAAAAAGCGGAGGGATTTTATTAGCCGGCACGGTGCATGATAATGCAACTGCAACAGTCGCAGCAGTTGGAGGAAGCAGAACGAGCGAAGTCGGCCGTATTATATCGTTTAATCGATTTGGCATACTTCCTGCCAGTTCTAATGTGATATTTGGTTCAATACTATTTGAAACTTCCAAAATTTTGTTTTTTAGCATTTGTTTATTGAAAATTTCATGCTCGCGTAGTCCGTCATCTATTTCCGCCCATAAATTTTCTATAGAATTTGTATCTGGACTCTGAGGAGGTGTATGTAAAAAATGAGGAACGTGGTAAAGTATCCGCTCGCGAACAATCCGAGCAGTATGCATCAGGTCGTTGTCGCGTTGAATATAGCAGTCAACTTCCAGACCAAGTTTAATCGCACTCGAGTGCAGATTTTCTTAGAGTAAATTTTTCCTTTATCTTATCCAAAATTCCATCGATAAAGACAAGTTTGCCCAATCCGGATGCCGCCGTACAGCCCCACACCATCGCGGAGCCTTCGCCGTGCTTTACAGTTGGTTGTACATTTTTTAATTCTAGTTCTGTATTAGGCTTTCTCCAAACTTTACCTCTTCCGTCACATCCAAAGATATTAAATAAGATAATAAAAAGTTTATTGCAAAATTTTACACGCGTCCCTTGATTTCAACAGATTTCTCTAATCAGCAATTAGGGTACGAATACTTATGGGACTGACTGTAGTTGTTGTAGTTGTTCGTTTTTACTCTTAAAAACCTTGTTGAACACGGCGCCGTTGTTCCATCGCAGTTCACCCCTGACTACATCCTCAACATATTAACCCCTTGAACGGAAATGACGAGTCCAGCTGGTCATAAACTTTCCTGAACAAACTGACAATGACGAGCTGGACTCGCCAGAAATTATGGAGGTCTGATGCTTTTTATGAGAGCAGTATCTGTAAGTCATATCGAGTCTATTGCTTCGATATACTTGTGCGCATGCTTCCAGTTACCGTTAGAATGTAATTTGTATAAATTATTTAAATCGATTTCGTCGAAATTAGTTTTCCCGGTTTATGGTAGGGAAAATTAAATTTAACTAAGAAAATTAAATCGTCCGCCCGAGCAGTGCCGACTGAAAATAAATTGTCGTTCAAGGGGTTAATTTATCGCGAGGTTGGCGTTATTTAATCGTCGCACAAGGCCGACGCTGCGAAGGCGCCGCAACAGAATCGTTTCCACGCGCGCGCGAATTTGGAACGGGAAGCTCGATGGGCCTCGCCTCTCGTGGGTGAAATCGCTGAAACGAACGCCGGATTCTACCGTTACGGCCGGCCGCGCCGGAAAGACCTGTTCTCGGACGGCCATATTTCTCGGTACCGCGCGCGCGCGCGCGGAGAACCGAACACGGGCATGGAGTACCGCGGATCTGGATTTCAAATAGGAACTGCGACTATCCGAGCCGATCGCGTCGCATTCTCGAGGATGAAAACAATTTTTTTTCCATGGGAGAATCCGCGTGCCTGAGCCTCGAGCGGAGTGGGAGGTTTTGAGGAGACAGACACAAGCTGTTGGAAGGGTTGCAACGAAGATCAGTGGTCAAAAATTGTTTTGTAATTTCTATAGTTTGATATATATATATATATATACATATATTAAGAAAAATGCTTATATAGTTATGAAACAGTTCATTGGCACTAAATCCAGCCATGCATAAGAGGTTAGTTCCTTTGAACACTTTGGTAATAAGATGTAAAGATCGAAATATTAACAGATAGTATTAATAGTAATAATTAATAGTCAGAAATATTTAGAGGAACTTATATATTGATACTTCATAAGTGATACTTCTATTATATTACTGTCTCATTTAGTATTAATGTTGTTGAATATAAATTGTCTACCTGAATCGCACAGATTTGTTTATCTTCAATATCTGCAATAAACTCAAAAGCAAATCTTTCATATTTGAAAGGACTGCTTTCCCTACTGAATTTAATTGGCCTATGGGCGGACCGTACGCATTGCCGAAAATCACGTGATTGCGAAATCGCTGGGAGAACTCGTTCGACGGTCAATATAGGTTAGCGGTTAATTAAGCAATTCAGCGATTGCACGCGCACGGAGCATCGATTACCGGTCGCGGCGGTCTCTCAGCCGCTGGCCGACAATAAATTCTTTAATTATGATTTAATTATTGCTTACGGTTGTCGCCGTGCGCGTGGCCGACCGCGCGACCCGCCCGCTAATTCGATTTCGGCCGTTTCACGGACTCCGCTCGCTCCGACCGTTCCCTGTATCAATCGTCGTTATTTAATCCCCTGCGGCGCGGCCGCGGCGATGAGGTTTCGTATGAATTTACGACGAGATGAATTAAAACGACAGCGGGCCGGGCTTCCGTGGTCCCCCGGGCCCGTTAATCCTGCGCCGGTAAAGCGTTTTATCACGGGAACTCGGCATCGATTACGATTGCCGGTAATATTGCCGCCGGTTCCTTCAATTCGTCGTTCTCGTTCGTCGCGGTATTTCGTATTTCGTATTCCGGTATTTCGCTATGCTCGACGACAAAATTGAAATGAGTTTTTTTTTTATACGTGGTAGATAGCAGAAAAACGTCTCATTACGATATCTTGAATGGCCTAGCGACGTCCTGGAAATGTCTTATAAATGTCCTAGAAATTTCGTGGAAATGTGTTACAAATCAAGACATCTTTTAGACGTCTTTAAGACATCCTTCAGACGTTTAAAAGACAATTTATGGACGTCTTTAAAACATCCTATGAACGACTTCCGGACGGGTTTAAGACGTTTTTTAGACCTAGTGAACCGTTTCTATATTTTGCGATTATCAACAAGTATCAAAACGAGCTGCGAGGCTCGAACAATTGCACTGCCACTTCCCAAGTTAACACTTTACCGACCAGTAGCGGTTCGAACATACTATGCCCTTTTCACCGCCTATTCAGCCGCGGATCGTCCGAGACACCGGCTCGGTTTCGGCCTAGATTGACGCGCGGGAATATATGCGCTTTTCTTAAGCTCTGGTAAAATTTTACGCTTCGTGTTATTGTAGGGTAACCAAATTTAATAAAATCTTTTACTTTAATCAAAAAAAATGCTTGCTGCTTGGTACTTGTCAGTCTAACCTAACCAAATCTAGCAGAAAGATCGAAAGTCGATTAATCGACAACCGGTCGGTAAGCGCTGTGGAGCAAAAGTCGAATAATCGACGGCCGGTCGGTATGCGCTGAGAACAAAACGTCGATTAATCGACGGCCGGTCGGTAAAGTGTTAAAACTGTATTTAAAGTAGTTGTAAACAATGAAAATATAAAAAACACCCTGAATACCTTTAACGCTCCGACATAACTTTTACGTAACTTTGACATAACTTGACATAGCTAACTTTTACGTGACTTTGATGTAACTTTTACGTAACTTTGACATAATCTTACATAACCTGACACAACCCTGACATAATTGATGCGTACAAAAAAAAATATTTGCGACCCTGACAATCATAACTGTTATCCCTACAGATGTCACGTGACACCATCGAAGACATCACAGTCGAACGGTCGATGCAAAGTAGAGAAAAATGAAATTTTCACCAATTTAATCACGTGACACTCGAAGGAATCATTGCAACTACAATCGCAAGCAATCTCATCTACACTAGAAGACTATCAGCCTAATCCTCACACGATAATTACACTTAATTATTGCATATCTTGCACTTAAAATCCTGCATAACTTAACAGTGTAAAACAAAAGCTGCTGAAACTAAAAACAGACAAGAAGAAGCGAGAGAAAAGAAAGTAAAAGAACCTCTCAAAACCGTTCCGCTCTTAATTCCGAGTGCCAGCGTCGCAACCAAAAATCGCCGGAGAATTTTCCCATCGGCGTAGCAACTCGCGGCAAAAATCCATGGCATTTCACGGGCGCAGGGACGCGACGCTCCGGAGGTTGAAAGCACGAATTTATCGGGGCGAGCGTTCGAAACGTGCGCGGGATCCCGATCGGGCCGCGCCAATCAGCGACGATCTCGCAAACTGCCAGCTTTTTCTCCAGATCTCAGAGAGCGAAAGAGAGAGAACGGGAGAGAGAGAGAGAGAGAGAGAGAGAGAGGCAGGTTAGCGAATCGTCGACCAGTAAAAACACCGGCAAAAGCGCAAGAAAACAAAAACAGAAACAAAAGGTTGCCGAGAACGGTGGAGAAGGCGGTGAGGAGGTTAGGGAGGTTAGGGAGGTTAGGGAGGGCAGGGAGGACGGTAGGGAGGGAAGGGCGCACGAAAATATTTCGTAGCCAGCTGATCGGAGGACTTCCTGCTACAAATAGGCGCGATACGCGGCGCGAGCGCGCGCGGTTTATTTCAATAATTCGGCCGTTAAAATGCTGATCGAGGGGGGAGGCGACAGACACCGTCTCGCATCTGTCGGCGGGTTCGAGCCGGAATCCTCCGGCGAGGCTGGGAGCGAGCGAGAGGGCCGCGCTCGCATAAGTGAAATACCTGCATACGGCTGAGCCAGCGCACACGGTGATCTCGGCTTCTTGGCACTAGGCCGTGGTTACCGAGCCGCGACCGATTCCTCTCGGTGGACTTCTTCGTGTTGCTCGTGTCTCCCCCGGCTCGTGCGCGACGAAATAAAACTTACTCGTTCATAAGCAACCCTCGCGAAACTCTTCGGCTGACACGCTTCTTTTTCACACTGTCGCGCTTCTTTTCGACGCCGTCGCGCTATCGTTTTCGCTCGCTCGAGGATTTGAAACATTTGACGGAGAATCTGCCGGTTCTTTTAAAGTGCAATGAGTGTGTATCATGTTTCCAAGAATGAGAAATATGTGCACTGTGTTTAGGATCATTATTAATTACTTGGTATTTCGAGTAATGCTATATTTTTTAGTTAATCGTGATCAAAGAGGAAGTTATTAAGAATTATTATATGATTATTTATGTGTAAATATATTTGGGGATAGGGATAGTTAAGAAGAAGGGTTCTTGTTTTCAGAAATAAAAATTAGTGTTTAAGATGCTAAGTCTCTTTTTGTTAAGTTTTATTTGGATTTAGGTTTTCGGAAATTTAATAGTGATTTAAGAAAATTACTATTTTTAGTCAGCTGGACGGAGATGTATTAATTATGACCAGCGATTATTTTTATTTTGAGTAGTTAGGTTATTTAACAGGTATGATTTGTTGATTGCTTAAGTTATTCATCAATTATGATTACTCGATTACTTATGTCGATAATTACTCGATGATTACTTAACCATTTTAGTAGGTCATCATTGATGATTACTAGATTACTTAAGTCATTCATCAATTAAGATCACTCGATTATTTAAATCGATAATTAACTTTTATTACCCAATTAATTCAGTTATTTATCAATGATGATTACTAGATTACTTAAGTCGTTAATTGATTATGATTACACGTTTATTTAAGTCGTTCATCAGTCACGATTACTTGATTGTGTAAGTTATTTATCAATCATAATTACTTAATTCTTTAAATCGACCATAAGTCATGATTAATTAATGACTTAAATATTTCATAGAATAAGATTATCGAATTACTTAAATCTTTTATGAGTCATGATTAATTAATTGTTTAAATCGTTCATCAGTCAAGATTACTTAACACTTTAAATCGTCCACCGTGATTACTTAATTACCAAAATTGTTATAAATCAAGATTACCTAATTACTTAAATATTTCATCAATCAAGATTACGAAATTATTTAAACAATCCATAAATCAAGATTACCTAATTACTTAAACCATCCGTCAATCAAGATTGCCTAATTACATAAACCATCCATCAATCAAGATTACTCAATTACTCGAGTCATTAATCACAGACGATTACTCGATTACTCACTAACATTAATCATTAATCACACACACACAGGACTCCACATTAATAATAACCGTTAATGATCAATCAGCTTACGTTTCGCCACCCCCCCCCCCCTTTAACTGTAAAAGTGGGTCACGGAAGACCCGAGGACCGCGGCAAGTGAAATCAAGCATACATAAAACTGCAACAGAGACCGATCGGTCGCCGACAAGGCACTGGACGTCGCTCAAACTTTCCGCGGCCCTTTCATCGCGTCAATCGGCGCCGAACCGCGCGGATCCGCGGCGACGAGCGTGGATAAATAAGCGTTGTCGCTTCTCCCCCGAAGTGGCCGGTATTTTCGCGCGTTGTCCTCGGTGCCTCGTGTCCCGATCGGATATCGGCTGCGTGGGGCCAGGATCGGTCAAAGGCGAGCGAGTTTGCGCCGCGCGGGAATAAGAGAGAGAGACGAGGAAAAAGAAAAGAGAAAGAGCTCCGGACCCTGGTACAACAATGCGCTTAATGAACCCCGCCCGGCTTATTACCCGGCGTATCTCACGGTTCGATGCTCTTTCTCTCTCTCTCTCTCTCTCTCTCTCTCTCTCTCTCTCTCTCTCTCTCTCTCTCTCGTATCTTTCTTATTCATTGTTCGAGAAACCTGGCCGGCAACGAAACGCGGCACCGTGATTCAGCCGCGATCATAATATTCGCTAACGAGCTACGCGGCCGCCGCGCGCTGCCTCTCCGCTTTCGGCGAATTTCGACGACCCGCGGCTATCGTCATCGTCCGGTGTCCGACATCGGTGATGAGCCTTCTCGCGGCAGCCGCGCGCAAGTCCGACGCGCCGAAACTAACGCGAGTTTTCGCCTCGACGATTGCGTCACCGCGAAAAGAACTTTCGCCGATTGCGACACCGTGATCGAGGGGTGGTGATTGGTGCTAATCATTTAGACAATTAATTTCCGTGCTACAATCTTCTCCGCGTAATATTTCTATTTAAATTTATTTATAAAGCTTATATATCTTTTTATCTATACATCTTACCTTTTACTTATACCATATTTATCAATGTACAAGCTGTCCTAAAAATGTCTAACAATCCGGAAAAGGGAGACTCCTGAGATCATTTCAAGCAACTTTTTCCTTCATAAAAATTTTCACCGCGGCATAAATAACGAATTATTACCGAAAAACATCGACCAATGAGAAACGATCACCGCTGGCGCAAATGAAATAAAGAAAAATTAAATCAATGGCGAATTAAATCAAACAATTTTATCAACGTTTAATAATGTTTATACCAATTCGCTTTTGTTGTAAAAACTAGGGCTCGTTCCTTTGGTTTAGTCACGCGCGCAGCCATAATTTTCGTTCTTGGAAGAAAGCGAACGGGAGAACGAAAGGTGCTGGTCCAGATGACGGATCGCCGTTCCGATCATCCTTGGAAGCCTGAATAAAGGTATCGGACAGAATACGAAGCTAATTCGTTGATTCACGCGACCCAATTAGTCACCGAATTGTGGCTTTCTGGGCAAACGAGTACGTGGGTTCGCGCGCGTGATCGATGAATCGACGTTTATACGTGATCGATCTCGTTCGTAGAAGCTTATTTCGTGCGGCGAATGTAGGAAACAATTCGAGTCATCGTTTTAATTTCTGATCGACGGCTGCGCGATTACTATATGCGAACATTAGGCGACTCATTGGTTAAGGCTTTCCTTTGCTTTATTGTGCGATTTATCGCGCGAATCGCTGTTAATGTGTAATTTAATATATTATGGTGTAATGTAATGCAATGCAATGCTATACAATATAATGTAATGTAATGTAATACTATAGAATATAATATAATGCAACGCTATAGAATATAATATAATGCAATACTATACAATATAATATAATGCAATGCTATAGAATATAATATAATGCAATGCAATGCTATATACAATATAATGTAATGTAATGCAACGCAATTCTATACAATGCAATATAACACAATACAATGCAATAATAATGTACTTATGATAATAATGATGAATTATTATTTATTAATTAAACAGACCAGATACCCTACTATTACAGCTTATAACAGACTATTAAAGACTATTATAAACTATTAAAGACAATTACAGAATATTACAGACTATTATATACTATTACAGATTATAACATAACACAATGATTTAATTCAAAAATAAATGCCGCAAATATTTACCATAAATGCATAAAAATGTAACATCGATGCGTACAACTTTTATTTTGCACAAGGATCCACCGTCTAATATTACCATCAATTTCTACGCTAATAAAGTTAAAAAACAACAATTTATTAACCAGAAAATTGCACGCTATATAAAATTGCTTCGAACTAATCTTCCATCGCCATAAACGCGGTCCAGTGTGCGCCAACTAATATTCCCGGAACGAACTCTTTCGCGGCGGTTTTCCTAGACGCGATCGAGAAGGGCAGCTTTTAATCATCGAATCGGCCGCGCGGCGCGATCCGTTTTCTGAAGCATGACAAACGGCCCACGTAATTATAAACCGCTCCTTTCCGACTCGCAGAATAAATAGGAGGACACGGTGGTCGGTAACAGCTGGCCCCCGTTTGTCACCGATATAATCCCAACAATGGGTTCGCGCGGCGCGGCGCGGGGGGGGTGGAAGTGAAGAAAATTCGTGGGAGGTAACGACAAGACGCGGTGTTCGCGGTACGCCCAAAGCAAATAACCGAAATAAACGACCTCCCGTTATAATTATCGCGGCGATACACCATCGCTCCGTTCTCCCGGTACGCAGTGGTTCGGGTCGAAGAAATCGGAGACGTTTCACCAAAAAGATTGCCAAGGTTTCGCGCCGTTCCCTCGAAAAGCTAGAGGCGCGTCTAAACACGTGTCGGCCCGTACGCTATTGTAGGACACGGGACTGCTTCAGAAAATTCGCGGGGCATTTGATTCGAAGAGAATCGCGTGAATGCGAAGTTGCAAACGTGTGACGATGAAATGCTGACGCTTGGAATCACCGAGACCTAAACGCGACGATTTTATAATATTTTATAACGATTTAGTACTATATTTATAGTATTATATTTTTATATTTACAAGAATTTTATAACAATTTTATTTAGTACCTTATAAGAGTTTAGCACGAGTTCGCTATTATCTAGATCTATAATTATTTATTATAGTGTGTGCAGTTTAACACTAGGTAACCAAGGATCAAGATGATTGATTATCTTTTCTCCTTTTATGAAGGAACAACATATAACAATGCCGAATTTGAGATTATCTAAATTTCTAATTATTTACTATAATATCTGCTATTTGACACTAGATCCATCAAACTGTTCGAGATAACTGGTTTCTATTTTTTCTTTTTATAGAGAAACAATGTATAACATCGCCGAGTTCGCAATTATCTAAATCTCTAATTATTTATTACAGTGTGTGCTATTTAACATTAGGCCTATCACACTGATCAATATGACTGGTTCCTCTTTTCTCTTTTTATGGAGAATAACCATAATCTTGACATAACCTCTAAGGCACGACGCGCCATTATAGCGGCTTTCGCGGATGTTTCGCGCTTTACTCAATTGTATTATTAATCATTAAAGTAAACGATTAAAGTAAAAGTGTACATGTCCAATACACTAAGAAAAGAATAAATATAGTTATACCAAAAATATATACATATTAAGAAAATGGTAATTTAGTTATGAAAAATTCGCGCAAAATCCAGCCGTGCCTAAGAGGTTAAATATAGCACGAACTTCAGGCACGCAATTTCGTCTGAAATATTAAACACTACTAAGTTAAAATTTTTTTAAATATTGCAGAGTATATTTTACACTACTCTAAGCAGCCTAAATAATCTGGAAATGACAATCTAATGTGCGATGCAGTTCAATAAAGGCGCGCCGAGATCACTGAAAATCAAAGTCGCGTACAAAGAAAATCGCTTAAACATTACTAACTTAATAATTTCTTAAATATTACAGAGTATACTTTGGACCGCTCGAAGCAGCAGAAATAACAAAACCTCCTAAAAATAATAATCTAACGGGCGATGCAGTTCGACAAAGGCGCATCGAGATCGCTGAAAATCAAAGCGGCGTACAATGAAAATCGATTCGGCAGAGCAAAACGATCGCTTTATCGATCGTTCTCTCTCGCCGTAAGATCAATGTAATTGAAATTCAACCGGTGAATGGCAACGCTCGGATAGCGTATAATGTCAATCGTGTTCGTGTACGGGCCGTGGAAGATAATGGTACGATGAGATAAGGTCCGCTACCTGGTCGGGGTAATTAATATTCGAGCCGCGAGCTAATGGCGTGCATGTTGCGGCATTCTGTCGGCTGATTGAGCTCTCTGAAAAATTCGCTGACTCCTCGCCGCTCATTATTTCAAGCAAGCCTTGTAATACGGCATCCCCCTTCCCCTCCTCCTACTCCTCCTCCTCCTTCTCCAGCACCACCCTCTCACCGTTTCTCGGCCAGTTGTGAATCGAACGCGTTTCCCCGCTCTTCTCCCGCCGACACCCCCGCGGTTATCCGACGGAACCGCGCGCAGCATCGAGTCCAGATTTCAGCTCTGCGCTCGGAGCCGTTTCAATTTTAAATACAAAATACTTTTGGTTCACTTGTATATAGTATACTATGTTACAATATATAATTATTCTTATTTTATAAGAATTTTTTTTAGACAATTTATTGCATTTTCTGCGCGCGAAATTGAGCCGCGTAACTTGTGCAGTAAATATGGTAAAATTGCCGGATCTCAAGCGCGACTACTGTATGTTATTTTATAATAATATGACAAGAGAAGAGTTTTTTAAATTTTGGATGATTTGTGTGTGTGTGATGATACATTAATCAATAGAGAAGTGTGTTTAACAATTTTTCTGGAAATATCTTTATTATATCAAGAATTGTAATAAAGAAAATTCGGAAGTAGTTATTTTGTCTGATTTGTTAGCGTCAACAATCTTTCTTTCAAATATAAATAAGTTCTATCTACAATTTGTTAACAAATTTAATTGCGCCTTTAATAATACAGTGCTACAATTATTAATAATTGTGCAACAATAACACAATCAGTTTCTATCAACAGAAGATTAAGATAAAACTTCGTAATTACTCATCATAACCTTCCACCTCTTACAATCGACTAATTAGTACTCCCATAAATAAATCCAAAATATAAATAATAAATACTAAAAAAAAATACAAAATATAAATAAGATACTAAAAGATATAAATGCTATAGTTCGACTCCCGAGTGTAAGTTTAGCGTTAAAAGTTCCGTCGAACGCGCAGCAAAGACAATAAATGTCGCACAGGTGTGCGCCGAGACATTAACCCTTTGAACTATAACAACGAGTCAGACTCCTGATACAAATTTCATTCAAGATCTACTAAACACGTGAATATTATTCATTTATTTTATCAATTCATTCTGTTATCGAAGTCGGAATGCGAAAGTACATAATGACAATAAAAGAAACAAAAATTATCCGGTCTTATTAAGGAAAACATTAACCCCTTTTCGTTCTTATAAGTACGAATCAAATTTTATTCTCTCGTCGCCAATATTTAAACATCCAAGTAGATGCGAGAACGTAATAAATATAAAATTCCTTTTTCTTCTAAGAATCTAGTGCGATCGAAAAAATTCTAATCATAGTAATTGTAAAGAAAATGGTAATTCAAGGGGTTAAGGAGAAACAAGCGCTAATCAACGCAACGTAAAAGGAGAGCCGTACCGCAAAGGGTTAAGCGGGATAACGCGAACGGTCTGGCGGTTGGTAATACAGTCGTCGCCGGTTCAGGCCGCGGATGAAGCATTCGAATGATATTTCGCGCGAGAAAATAGGCCCGTGTATTAATACCATCCTTATTAAACCGTGTTCCCGAGTTTGATGCGTAACGTTCAGGCGTGGCCCGGGGCTTAATAAGCTCGGTTCTGCCAACAAGCGAGGCGCGCGCGATTAAACGGACGGTGTCCAGGGACGGTCTCGACGTATTTATACGTCTTCGAGCGCCGTACACCGTTCAAGGCGGAACCGATCAGTTACATCGGGAATATTCGGTTGTTGCAGAAGCAATTTCGGTTTTACGGATGGCCGGATTATAGAATCGCTTTTCCGACAGCCGAATACCATGCGGGTCATCCGCCATGTTGACAGCGTGACCGAACGGTGGACACGGTGCATAGAATTCGTCGGTTTCAATATGCGGTAAATTAGTTTGAAATTATTTGAGAAGAGAGCATTGATGAAAGGGTTGGTCGTATTTTATGTATTTTTTGAGGGTGTGTTTTAGTTATATTAATATTTTAATTAACGCTGAATTTAGAGATCACTATGCGCTGTTGTTTTATGTTAGTTTGTAAGAGTATATTATATATTATACTATTTTTATTTTTGTTATTATTATTTTGATTAGAATATATTAGGCGTACCGGAAAGTTCTGACTGTTCCTGAAAGTAGATAATAAATTTTATATGCATTTAATAATGTTTATTGTACTGTATAGTTTCTGTCTTTACTTATACCCTCTGTCAGCGTGATTGCAATTTATAAATATAATTTTTGAAGAATATAGGAAGGATGTGAACTTAAAATAACATCGTCGAACATAACTTTCCGGTAGACCTAATATATTATATAGTATATTATAGATATTAGTACATTATAAGAATATTATAAGATCAGAAGATATATATTACAATGCATTATAATATTATAAGATAAAATAAGAATTATATTACCAATATATCGTATATAATATATAAAATAATTATTGCAATTTTAAACAAGCGTTCCTGTAACATTTACCAAATTTAACACATAAATATTGACCAAATAACTCAAAAATTTTATTACAAATTAAATTAAATTACAATTTAAACCTTCGAAAAAGAATCAATAAAACTAATGCTAAATCGAACGATAATTCTGCAACGAACCTTAAATACCTACTCTAATATATCTAGTCTACATTTCTGAATTTCTGTCAATTTCTATCCTCGACGTTATAGTGCGCATTAATCAAAGTTACTTGACAATCACGCGCGAACGTCACGGAAACTATCAGGAAAGTATGAGAGCGACATATGGCAAAGGAGAGTGATGGTCGTAATTTTAGACAAACAATGGGGACAGTCGCGACAGTATTCCGCTCGAATTTTGGCGAAGCCGTGTACAGGCGCGGGTTACGGGCTTGCCGATAGGCAGGCCTAAAAGCTAGACGCCATACCGGGTGTTAGGAATGTCCGAGTCACAACATGCCTCGGATGTTTGGTAGTGCAAACCCCGTTTGGGGATTGGTTGCATAACGGGCGACAGAAACGCGAATAGAAAGGAACAGAAGATTTGTGCCAGCACCGGACGCGACCCGTCAAAAATTGCTTCCTCGTATAGCCGAGGCGAGACCCTCTCCCAGACACCTCCGTGACCGATCTGTCGGTTCACGTAACGATACAGGTGATGCGACGATGCGCGCGTCTGAGATTTTCTGAGGCGGTCCTTTCCTTTTATCATTATTATTATTATCACAATGACCTCTGATAAACTCTTGTTATAATTATTGCAGCGATACATCAGTGCATTGCAATTCCTTTTATTATCATCATTATTATTATTTTTATTTTTATTAGTAGTAGTACTAGTATTAAATAATATTGGTGCTGATAATAATAATATATAATTATTAGTGATGGCTTATTAAGTATAAATGTTACTCCGTCCTCCAAAATTCGAATAAAATTCTAACCTCTTGTTATCAATATTTCAACATTCGAGTAAAAGACACAGAATAAACTTTAAAAAAAATACTTTCTCATCCCTTCTAAGAAACTATTGCAATTGCACAATTTCTAAGAGTTGACACTAAAACCTGCCGCGCTCAAAATGGCCGCCATCTTGCTTTACATGACATAGAAACGCTTACGCGAATACCGCTCGAACAAATCGCACAACTAAATCAAATTTTCTTTAAGAAATTCTTACAAAATGCAAACAAATTGCAACTTCTCACTTTTATAATACAGTCAATTATCGTTTGATAAGTTCAGTATAAAAAGATTGCGAATTTATAATAAAAAATTAGCAAAGCATAAAACAGCAGAAAATACGACTCGCTTGAAGACTAAATCGTTTTCCTTCTATTCTCCCTTTTCACCATAAATTTGTTACAATATTACTTTCCAGAATTTGTTAATAACCTAGTCGAGTACACCACTTGACTCTACAATGTTCAATGAAAGGTTTAATAGAATTTTTCGGTCGTTCTCCTCGGCATGACGATCGTTCGGGCACGGATTTGCGCAACCCAGTTCAGACGGCGCTCCATATTCTGCTTATTTATCCCGGCGCACCGTTCTCCCCCGCGGATAGCTAAACTTTTGATCGATAGTGTATACCCGAAAGCACAGCTCGGATCGAAAATAAATGGTTTTTTTCGCGCGAGAATAGATCCGATCGAAAATAAACCTCGGTTAGGCAGCGTTGTTGACGATCGGGAAGAATTGGGTCGCCGGATTCCCCGCGGACAGGCGCATTGTGCGGCGGACCGTCAATCAATCTGGACAATGGCCGACGGACGCTTCAATTTCTGCTGCGAACGACTCCAGATGCATTCGGTGTGATACGGAAAAATCGAGAAATAAATTTCGCAAAACCTGACAACTTTGGTTTCCTCGGAAATTGATCGTTTTGAAAGCATTTTTCAGAAAGTAGCAGAATTTGTTCGATTTTCTAAATCTTGTTTTCACAGTTTGCATTATAAAATTCAAGCTATCTATCTTTGAGAAAATTGTGCGATTTTACGGTAAAACAAACGAGGAAGGAATAAGTGATAAATAAATGAATAAATGTAATTAGAGAAATATTTTTCTATAGCTTAACAGTGGAAATATGAATAGGGGTTGAAATGACTCTTATTACTCATTCTCAACAGACTTTGTTTTATAATAAATTTCGTAGGACTTTTACTACAATATGTATTGGAGATAATTAATTATTTAAAGCAGTGTTTTCCTCGTCTTTTTGTTATTAAATTTTTTCTGGTATATCTATATATATTTAGATGACTAATTTTCACCCCCAAAAGAGAGTTCCTTTCAATATCATCGATATCCAGAAGAGCTACTTCTTTACTGTCACGACATAAAATATTTTATTCTACTAAACTACATATCTTATTTATATTTTAAAGGATCTATTATTTAAAATTACGTTTTATTCTTTAAGAAAAAAATTAATGAAAATAATTTCCTTTCGTAGACATCGGACAGCAATAAAATCATTCACTTCGAATCTTCGCGAGCCGATGTTTAATAAAAGACAAATGGCTTAACGTCCTCCAGCACTACGGAGCTTTGTAATTTCGAAGGGACAGGACACGGGGGGACAAGGGAAGGGACACGACTTCGATTCACGTGCTCGCTGTCAGTCGCGAGTGAGGCGCGGGTCGTGAAACTAGGGGGGTGAAAGAGAGAGAGAGGGAGAGGAGCGGCGCTGTGCGCTCGTAACGCGACGCACCCGAAATAGAAAGTGTCGCTCGGTTTTAGGACCGCTGCTTACCGGTTAATGACTGTTCAAGTGCCTTGGGGACCCTCTCGAGAACGTGCCCTACGTCTTCCGGGACCGGCAAACCGTGGCGGCGGCTTGACAGCCGAATAAAAATGACATTTTAACGGTCCCCGTTACGATTCATCGGCGACAGGATATACCGGAGGGGACGACGTTAAGGGCTACTTTTACGGAAATAGGTCATTTTCGAGGTATTTTTATGGACTGAAGGAGGCGTCAAGCGACAAGAGTCGTTTCACGGCGCGTCGGTCGATTTATCTTCGAGCATGATGCTTGCAAAATGCGAATATGTTGATAGAGAGGAAAATTCGAGCGGGGCTATGAGCTTGACGCTGTTGCTGCTGTTTATAGAGATTCGAAGAAATGGTTTTAAAAAAAGGAGGAGTTGTATTTGATTTGAGAGATTTATATATTTAAAAATGGTGCGTAGATGGTCGTTAAATTGAAAAATAGAAATATGAAAGAGTAGGAGAAATATAAAGTAGAACAGTAAAATATAGGTAAATAGAAAAATAGAAATATAAAGGAAGAGAAAAAATGTAAAGTAGAAAAATAAAATATAGATAAATAGGAAAATAGAAAAATAGAAATATACAGGAAGAGAACAAATATAAAATAGAAAAATAAGAAATAGATAAATAGAAAAATAAAAATATAATAGAAAAGTGAATAATGATGTATCGATATTCTCAAATTCTTCTGTTTTTATTATTCTATGTTGCACTTATATATTTTTGTATAAAATAGATATAAATTCACAGTCCAATACAGTCATGATTATTATTTTTAATTGGAACGATAAATTGTCTATCGATGAATGGAACCATGTCATTCAAGCTAACGATTGAATATAGAGATGTGACACTCTTTTTTATCTTTGCAAGTGTCGACGCTTCTCTTCGATCTCCGTCAACCCCTCTTCATAGTTTGAAGAGTCTACCACGTGATAAAGACTTCTCAAAAGAACCTGTTAAGTATGAATATTATTCAAGTCGAACTATTATTTAAATCGAATAATTATTCAAATCATGATAAAGCTCTCTCGTCATCAAAATTTATCAATTGAATTAAATCAAAGCACGCGATAAATATAAATTGTCTTTCTTCTTCTCAATAATTATTACAACAATCACAGCAACCATAAAGAAAATTATACGCTAAAGGTTTAAAGTTAAACAATTTCCCTGAAGAATGTTCCTCGGTTCACCAGAAAAAATAAATATTCTTCGAAAGAAGATCATGTCGCCAAGAAAGGCTGCGAAACTACAGTGATCAAGAAGCTGCAGAAGATCAAGAAAAACGAGAACAATAATCCAGTAGACCGGCATCCACGACGAAGTAGGTTGCCAACTGAGCGAGCAATGATCCTGGAGCAGCGACACGGTCGAATCTGACGCGGAGTCTCTAAATGATAGGAGAAGTCGAAACGATTTCAGAATGATTTCGCCCCGCGCAGGTCGGGCATTGCGATCGTCGGGGCGACAGACAGACAGCATAGTGTCGGAAGATCGCGGAATTAACATTCCTGGGTCGCAACGATTATATAGGGTCGTCGCGGTTTTTCTCTATTCCACGCTCTCAAGGACTCTTCGGCAGGATCGCTTCAATTTTCAAGAAATTCCTCCCTCGGCCGGTTTGCGGTTTTCTACCCGTTCATGGCAACCGCATCCAAGGATAAGCCTTTCTCTAACTCGGCGCGCGGACGCCGCGCCGGTGTCGTCGCCTCGATTCCCGCGTCTATTCTATTTTTTTTTAACCTTTTTCTGTTGCTCTTTTTCGATTATATTTCTCGGCTATATTTTTTATTTTATATCTTTCCCTTTATTCTTGATTCTATTTATTTTCATATGTGTTTCCCTTTCTTTTTTCCTTCGATTCCATTTGTCTGACTCTCTCTTTCTCTCGATTCTATTTCTCTCTCACTCTTCTTTTTCTCTCGATCTTATTTCTCGTTTTTTTCTTCCTTCCTCTTTTCCTAACGAATTTATTTCTCTCTCTCCTTCTCTCTCTCTCTCTCGATTCGGTTCATCTCTGCGTCCGAAGCGGCGCGCGAACTTTCAACGAACTTATCGGCGTGGGAAATGAGCAAGTTAATTGGTCCGCGGAGATTGCGCCGGCAATCTCTGCCAGCCAATCTGCGCGCGCTTCCGTGAATTCAGCGCATCGCGGGATCGCGATTCGAATTGCCGGCGTTTTGCGAAATGTCGCGGAGCTTATAATTTTACTATTTTAAATTGTTAACTACTTTGTAACTACCTTTGTATCTTATAATAAAAATACTTCTCTTACGATTTATGTCAAAGTGTGCTTATAGTAACGTTTTCGTAAATTTCGCACGCTTTCAGATGATCCTAGAACAATTACCAAGAAAACTACGCTCAGTATAATTGTTAAAACGCGTAACAAAATTTATCTTCTAAATATATCGAAGCAGCTAAGTGGTTAATTTACTTTAATCTACCTTACTCTATTCTACTTTACCAGAATCATCAGATATCGCCGATTAGGATGACGGAGGACAGGTGGCTCTCTTACCTGGAACAAAAGAGAAATTGGTCAGATTAAAATTATGGTTCGGATTCGGTGAAATTCTTTGAGAACGATTCTCACGATAAGCTAGAACCCGTTCGCGTGCTCGGAACGAAACTTTCGGCTCTCTCTCTCTCTCTCTTGTAGCTTTTCAAGATGCACCGTAACCTTTCAACACTTTCACGGTGCATTAAAAAACCTTTACGGGATCCCTCCGCGTCTACCATGGTTTCCAGCATTCATCAAGGCCTTTTAAGACTCATAAAACCCATCAACGTTGGATTGGAGAACCCCAGGGAGAAACGCTGTATAAATTAATCGGGAGATGTTCGTGGAACGTCGATCTACGGATCTTTTTTGAGAATTAATTAAGATAGAAAGAAGTGACGTTGTTCAAGTTGCATTGTTTAAGACGTTTGTGGATTAATTGGTGAATTATTTTCAATATTATTATGTATTTGGATTATTGTTTCTTTTTCTTTAGAAATAATCAGTTTATGTAATTGTTTGTGTTAGTTGATGTTTATATGAGTAACTGGTAATAATAATATTACTGATACAATAATAATTGTTGGTCTGAAAATAATTTTTATTATATTTGGCTATCGATGGTGGATTTTCTTTCCCTACAGCAGAGTCAGGAAAGGTTCCTTTGCTAGGCTGTGGCGCCGCCATTTTGTAAGACAAAGTTAAATTAAAAAATTGCAATAATACTCTTCAAAGTACATAGAATAAAAACATTTAACTAGATTGCACATTGCATTAACGACGTTGTCACAAAAAATGATTAAATTTACCCTCTTTTCGCTAACGTTATATCTCAAAACCACATTTCAATACGATAAGAAGCCGCCATATTGTGAGACAAAGTTAAATTAAAAAATACAATAATACTTTTAAAAATGCGTAGAATACAAACAGTTAACCAGATTTTGCATTGCACTAACTACATCGTCACGAAAAATGATCAAAATTACCCTCCCTTAACTACAGCAATATTACGACCCCTAAGCAACGTACTTGCACACGACAAGAAGCCGCCATATTGTAAGGGAAAGTTAAATTAAAAAACGCTATAATACTCTTCAAAGTGCGTAAAATAAAGACATTTGACCAGATTTCGCATTGCGTTTCTCATATTGTTATAAAAAATTATCAAAGTCGCACTTTCTTCGCTAGAGCTCTATTACCCCTCACCAACGCGTCTGCATACGAAAAAAAGCCGCGGCATTTCGCCACGCGTTTCTTTTTCACAGCATCATCGAAATAGCCGACGCAACCGGCGTGATTGCACAGGTTGCCTTTCGATCTCTCTCCCGACGAGTGAACCAGAGGCCCGGAAAGCGCGCCCGGCCACGGAATTTCGGTGGCAGCGGCGCGGCAACGCATCGTTCGTCCTTGGTGTCCGGAACGTTACGCGCTCGTTACGCAAGCATTTGTTATTTATCTTTGGTGAGGATCGCCAAAACGTTCACGTTAAAATAATAACGCGGCGGCGGCTGCCAATGTCCCCGAGAATGCAGCCGGCTGACGGAAATCTGCTTGTTATCTCGGTTTTAATGCTT
The DNA here is from genome assembly GCF_028453695.1 of Augochlora pura. Lineage (NCBI taxonomy): Eukaryota > Metazoa > Arthropoda > Insecta > Hymenoptera > Halictidae > Augochlora > Augochlora pura. The sequence goes on from NC_135778.1 coordinate 9,397,302, forward strand.
GTAACACCGTTTAACGCTGGGCGGAGCTCGATTTATTGACGCGGCGCGGCTCGTCTTTCCGCTCGCCGGCGAAGCCGTCCACCCCGATTGGCCGACCGACGACGCGCCGAACGCGGGATCAATGGCGTCCCAAACCGCCTAACAAAGTTTAACAAGCCGCGTGGAAGACGGGCCACGCGAAACAAATATCAAAATATTTATTGACCCGCCAGGAATAACTCGGAACGCGTTGGACAACCGTGGCGTAATAATCGAGCCTGTTCGTCTTGCCTACGCACTTCTTTCACGTTTATTGCGACGACGAAAAGACGTTCTCAGTTTATTCGATTACCCAATGTTTTTGGTTTAATTTTTACGAACGTATTTTTTTGGTATTTTTAGTAGTTTTTTTACGGGAGCGGTGAAATGCTCGTGGAGCTGAGTGCTATTCGTTATGATATTTTTATTAATATCATCGTTGTTATTATATTATTGCTAGCGTTATAATATTGTTAGTAATATCATTATTATAATGTTATTATTAATGTTATTATTTAATACGTTATTTGTTGTAATAGAAATGCTTCAGAGGAGTATTTTATTCGAGTAATTCATTCCTCGTTATAAATTATTCTATATGTTTATTCGAATGATAAGTCATAAATTATCTTATATATTTACTTCGAACGATGAATTATTCGTCATAAATTATTCTACCTATTTACTCTAATAATTCATTACTCGTTATAGATCATATTCGTCATAAATTGTTCCATGCATTCACTCGAATTATAAAAATTCCAAAGGAAGAAAAATAAATGGTTCGAAGAGCACTACATCTCTATGCTTTTAAATTTTTTTCTAGACGCAGCAGTGCACGTGCAATTAACAGTTGCATCGGTTCCTTAAATCTTTGTCATTTTCACAAAAATGCAATAATAACGGAGCTACGACTCGTAACAATTGCGCGGACCATCCTGTATGGTAAATCTCAATTGCATGGACAACCCTTTATAGTAAATGTCATATAAAATCTTTATCACGTGCCTGACACGTTATTACAGCGCAAAGGAGTTGAACCGAGGCTCGTTATCATCCCGCGTAAATAATCGCTCGCGGTTCCGCCGCGCGTCTCGAAAGCCGGCGATTTTTTCGAATCCGGCGAACAGCGGCCATTGCGTAACCCGTATGTAACCGTGCCAGCCAGCCAAGAGACACGTATGTGTACAAGCTGCGTAGGTGCGTGTTCCACTGACAAATGGGAACGGTCGATGCAGCCCCGCGCTCGCCGCTCTCTTCGCTTAAATGGTCTTCTTACCCGAAACCGCATTTTTTTTCCAACGCGATCGCGAATTTTCTTCCAGAAACGGCGAATTAACTTCAACCGGTATTCGCTCGGTTACATTTTGCCACGCCATTTAGAAAATGCCCGCATTTTTTTTAATCTTTGCGTTGGAATTATTGCAATTCTGATTAGTCATGGGGATAGTATACCCTTCGACTTTTAATTAATACTTCTATTAATTGAGGAACGCGTTTATTATTTATTAAATATTGAATATTTATTAAATAATTATTAAATATTTATTAAATACGTTTAACACCTTATCCTGCTATTTTCCTTACAATCGTTACGATTGGAACTTATTATTATTACTATTGCTATTATTATTATTATTATTATTATTTCTGAAAAGGAGAAGAAAGTTTATATTTCCTGTGAATTGGAATATAGTATGTTTAAATATTGGCGATACGGGAACAGAATTTAACTATGACTCAGAGGAATGTAACAATGTATATCTAATAATTTATTATTAATAGATATTCGTCCGGTAATATTTTTCGCAGCTATTAGCAAAATGCCAGCATTTTTTAACACGACGGCAGAAAAGAAAGGGTTTTTTCGCACCGTATCGTCACTGGCGATGAAAAGTGGATTCGTTACGTTAATCCGAAGCGTAGAAAATCGTGGGTAAGCCGGGCCATGCATCAACATCGTCTGCAAAACCAAATATTCATGGTTCGAAGCTTCTTCTCCGCATTTGGTGGGATCAGAAGGGTGTAATTTATTGTGAGCTACTCAAACCGAATGAAACTGTTACAGGAGATCGCTGTCGACTTCAATTGATGCGTTTGAGTCGAGCCCTAAAAGAAAAACGACCGCTATACGAGCAGAGACACGACAAAGTCATTTTGTTGCACGACAACGCTTGGCCACGTGCTGCAAAACCAGCGAAGACAAGTATCCTAGTACGCGTCTGGTACCGTTCGCCGCGTGGTGGACAGCCGGCGACTGGTACTTGGACGACGCGCGTCGAAGGGATGCCGCGCCGCGATCATACCTGTGGCTCCCAATAGGCGAACAATTCGTGGCTCGGGCGAGTGTGAGCTACGGTCCTCGGAAACCAGTTGGCGTAATTGAACGTCAAATCCTCGAGAGCGTGGGGCCGTCGTTAAGGAGATCATTACAGCCGCGGCACGGCCAGCAGCTCTTCTTGCAATTATCGGGGCTGGCACGCTGCGCTACTGATAATCGCGACTATTAGACGGCAAAAGAAACATTCTCGATAAGTGGCTGCCAGATAAAATCGCGCGTGCGTACCAGTTAGGCGGCGGCGTTTCTTTTTTCCGCTCCTTTCCGCTTTATCGGGGAGCTCCTCTCGCCCGGTTGCATCTTAACCAGTTAAGCGTGTGTTTGACGACTATATCCGTCACGGAGATGTGGCAGAATTTTGTGTCACGACGATTATATCCGTCGTGCGTAAAATTTTGTTGAAATTTGATATCTAAGTTGCAATTCTAGCGAAAAGTAAATTATATTCGTAAATTTTAATATGTGTAAAATGTTTCGAGGTCGAGTCGAAATAAAAGAAACGAATGAAAATTATAAATAATTTGAGCTGTATATTTCAAGCGTTTCAATATTTCAGCGTATTTTCATTTAACAGGAGAACAGTAACTCTAAAGGCCGTTGCAATATACCTGACGCGAAACTGATATGGCTTCTGTGTTATCAGCTGTGACGTGTGATATCGCTTCGGATGATTAGATAGCACTGTGCTGCAGGTATCTTGTGCTCTGAGGCGGGATAGTAGTGTTGCAGGATGGGCTTCGAATTGTCGGGTCGATTATGTAATATGTTTATTTATCTATCTATTTCTATGTATATAGAGATTAGAATAAAATCAATATTAGCGAATGTAAAATATATTTATTTATATATAAATATTGTTGAATGTTAAATGTAATATCGTATATTATAAGGTATTAATGAATATTAAATGTAATGTTGTATTGATTTATATTGCAAGGTATTAATGATTATTAAATGTAATATTGTATTAATCTATATTATATGATATTAGTGAGTGTTAAATGTAATATTATAGTAATTTATATTATATGACATTAATGAATGTTGAATGTAATATTATATGAATTTATACTGTATGATATTATATAATATAAATATTTTTTATTCTACGTTAAAAACGCGCGAAAACGAATGAAATCAAAGACAATAACCAAACTACCTAAACTGACTATCCAAGACAGCCCGAGAAGAAGTAATCAAAAAATCGTAGCATCTGAATGCAACGGGTATTTCTAACCAAAAAGACAATGAACGGTGGAGCTAGCTTAACCCTTTGTACTCGAGTGGTGACCCTGAGGCACCACTGAAATTCTTCTACCACGTCCTAAGATCATTTTTCATATCAACAAAGCTTAGATTTTGAAAAAAATTGTTAACTAGTAAAACTGTTGATAGAAGTCAGAAGAATCAATTTTCTATGCATAAAAGTCCATTTCGTTGCATAGAATGTAAATACCATGAACCAGAAAAATTATTTCAGATTTACCGTTAAAATGGCTTCGAGTGCAAAGCGTTAACCGTTTGCAGTCGGATAATAATATTAAATTATAATTTAAGTCAACATTACAAAATTGAATTTTGTGACTTATGTAACAGACAAGGGCTCTTAACAATTTTTCAAATATTAGTAAATTTGATAAAAATTATTTTGAAATGATAATTTTTATAGGCGCCTTAGAGTCGCCATTCTAATACTTACGACTCTAAGGCGCCACTAAACTCATAAAATCATTTTTATCAAATTTACATATATTCGAGAAATTGTCAAGAGTTGTTAACTGTTGCGCGACTCGCAAAATTCGATTCCATAATGTATAAATTGCACCAGATTATATATATCAAATGGAAGCACTATAAGTCTGGCAAAAGATTTAGGATTTCTAGTTAAAATGGCTCCGACTGCAAAGGGTTAAGTATTCTTTGAATGAAGACCGCAGCCGTAGAATAGTTTCAGCCGGGAAAGCACAGCGTGAAAGGCCCCGGTGAATTTTCCGATCCGGAGCACGGCGTTGCGAGACGCGTAGCCGGGCATCGGCAATTCGGATTAGGTCTGACCGCGTTGCTGACCGCGTTGGTGACCGCGTTGCTGACCGGCCGTGTCGCTAGGTAGACTCCTTCCTCCTCGCCGCGCGCACACGCGGGGGGAGAGGACGCAGAAGAAGAGGGAAACGAGCCGGACGCTAGAGGGGCGGCAAGACGTAAGAAGTCAAGACGCAAATAGAACTCCCAAGTTAGACTAACGGGCTTTGCCAGAGGCGGATCGAGAAAGGTGGAGAGAAAGGGGAGGGCGCCGAAGACCAAGCACATGCTTACCAACCGTCTTCTACGTTTGCCCATCGCCTTCGTCTTCTCTGTCTTTCGATCCGCACGACACCTTGGTAGACCCTGTCTCTCGATCTTTCCAGCTATCGTCTACTCTATTACCTTATTATCAATGCTTCACCCCTTATTCCAACATTTTTCTTACAATCGTAATGGTTAGTACGCTTAACCCCTTAACCTGATATTTTCCTTATAATCGTAATGGTTAGAATTTATTATTATTATCATTATACATTTTATGAGAAAATTAGGGATCGAGTTTAAGATAGTCGCGGAGATCGATGTATAAGAATTGTTGCAATTGTAATTAGTTATGGGGATAGTATAATAATTTCGTAGTATACTCTACGACTTTTAGTTAATAATTTTATTAATTAAGGAAGACGTAGAATACGTTTTCTCTTTATCATTTTATCATTCTTTAATCATTTTAGTGAGACAAATATAGTAAAATGGTATTATTATTATTATAGTTCTTAGATGTTTTCATTGATTTATGTTTCAGCAGCTCACTTTTATTATAAATGCGTAATATTCACAATATTTAATAATTATGCTGACAGAACTGTTTGTTCAAATGGACGTAATCTCTATGTAATTTGCAATAGGTATTTTTAATTGAACACTGAATTCTATTCTGCACTTATATATATATATTTATTTAATCTTTTTAATATAAATTATTGTATTCAATATATTCAATATATATTATATATTTAATATCTATTATATGTATTATGTATATATTATATATTATCATAGACTATTACATATTATACTAAACACAATTATTTTCAAAATCGAAATCATCCTCAAGAAAATAAAACTTCAAGCGACTTAATATAAATTATTTTCAAAAACGCAATTATTATTAGAAAAATAATACTTTAGACGCCTCTACTGGCTATGCAGTATAGCTCATGCTGGCTCTGCAACATATTTCCAAGGACTCGAACTCTCGTAGAGTGCAACAAGAACAAAACTCCATTGTTTTTATCGTTTCCACCCTCGAGTAAAAAGCGCCATAAACGACGCGTCGCGACTCCGATATTTATCCGATACCCTGGCATCGTCCCAAGACTCCGACCGTGTCTCGATACGCGACGAAAGTCCCCCGGGGCCTCTATTTTTTCCCATCGGAGCACAGCAGACTTTCCACGGTCCCCATGAAAGCTCCGAGAGAGAGAGAGAGAGAGAGAGAGCTCCCGCGCGCGAGACCACGACGGCGCTGATTTCATAAAGCTGTCGTCGACCCGCCGAATCCTCCACCACAACAGAAGCAGCCCCGTGGCGGAGAGGCCTGGTTTCACGACCTCTCCCCTCGCCACACCCTACCCGACGGCCGAAGAGCAAATATTGAATTAAGGAAAGTGCGAGAGGAGAGCCTTGCTCGCGGCTCGCCCCAGCGACATCCCCGCTCGCCCGCCCGCCTGCTGATTCGTTGATTGCTCGCCCGTTTCCTTTTTTATCGTCGACGAGGTCAATCTGTTCGGCCGTCGCGAATCTTACTACGCCGAGTTTCAACCCCCCCGCCATAGAGATCTTATTCGAAGAGGTATTTGCGAGACGAGCCATGTATAACCCTTAGCACTCGAGTGGCACCTCTGAGGCGCCAATGAATAATGTTGTATCATTCCCAAAATAATTGTGACATTATTAACCTCTTGCACTACGATTCTTTCCACGCTGCGTTTATTAGCACTTATTTATCCTTAACATATTTAATAGTTATATTTAGTAGGGCCAGGCAATTTTTGTTTCCCTTATTGTCTGTATTTACTTTTGTTTCTAGACTTTGATAAGAGAAGGATTCAATTTGCTTTCGATTCACGAGAAATTAATAATGTTCATATTTAGTAGATCTTCCATGAAATCTGTAACACGAGTCTGACTTATTATTATAGTGCAAAAGGGTTAAAGACCCTTCTATTTAAAAGATCGTTAAAAGCGTAACAGTTTTATGATTCGCTAGACTCGATTTCATATTCATAAATTGTACTGAGTTATATAAAATGGGAATGCAGCTGATTAAAAAGCTGTTTTAGATCTAGGCTTAAAATGGCTTGAAGTGCAAAGGGATGAAAGCTGGAAATGAAAGATTCGAGAGGGGATGAAGGAAAAAATGGGGTTTAGAGGGGATGAAAGTAGAGATTGGGTTTTAGGGGGGATGAAAGTAGAAATTGGGGGTTTAGAGTTGATGAAAGTTGGAAATAGGAGATTTTAGAGGGGATGAAAGAGAAAATGGGGGACTTTAGAATGCAAGAGAAAATGTAATATTTTAGAGAGGTTAGGAAGTAGAAGCTGAAAGATTTCTGAGGGGATGAAAGCAGAAACAGGAAGATTTTAGAGAAAATAAAAGTAGAAATTGGGGGAGTTTAGAGGGGATGAAAGCAGGGAATGGAAGAGTTTAACCCTTTACTATGTTTTCTTGCAATCAATATTTAATCACTCTAGTAAGTGTAGACACGAAATAAATATAAATTTTCTATTTCTCCTAAGAAATTAATGCAATAAAAAAAACTGTTTACTACAGTAACTATAAAGAAAATGGTACAGCAAGGGGTTAAAAACTCAAACCATCCAGCGCGGAAAACTATACGGAGTCTCGAGAGATCCTTTTCCTTCTCCTCACACCATGCCAGAACGAAGAGGAGAAGGGAACGGCGAGGGCAATGGCGGCGAAGGGCGAGGCGGGTGGAGGAACTCGCGCAAACATTTCAAGTCGCAGCCGTCGCTGCAGGGGCTGCTGTTGCACGCGCGCGGCCGCGGGCTGCGCGATCTTTACATCCGCACTTTATATATATATTTTTATATCGCTCGACCAAGCGCGTCGACCCGCTGACACAAAGATTTCCCTTACCACGTGCCTGCGCGGCAGCGAACCAACAAGCGGGCCGTGGCAACGCGTAACTTTCTTAACGAGTCCCTTGCCCTCGAATTTATATGCGCGCGGAGACGCTTCCTTCCAGGCCTTTTGCCTCGACCCCCCACCCCCTCCACCACCCGGCAAAAAGAAATCGTACGGTACGCTAAAAAATTTAATGCGAAACGAAGGAGAGCGAGAGTCGCGCGAGTGCTTATAGCGAAGGCTTATAGCGAGTGCTTATAATGAATGGTTATAGCGAATGCTTATAGCGATTATTCTAGCGGAAACAGTTACAGCGACGCTCTCGTTAATGTTTTTTCTGGAGAGTGGTCTATTTGGGGCTGTGCGACACTGTAAGACTCGTTGACAAGCTTTGTTTTACTGTTTGATAAAACCAAATGACTGAGTGGAATTTTTTGCACTTTTCTGCGGATCGTTTTATTTTTGCTGTTTCTTTTATTGAGTTTAATGGCGCGTTTATGTTTTAGGAACTGTTACGAGGGGAGGATGTTCTCTGCTAAGTGATTGTTTATTGCATTGATTTGTTGCTTTTGAGATGATAAGCGTAGGTAAATAATTGTAATAATTTGTTAATAACAAGGGTCGCTTTTTCATACTTTCCATCGTTTAGTTAGTTTTATACTGTTTATAAAAAAGTATTTTTAAACTTTTTCCTTTCTCGGTTTCATAGAAGAGTTATATTTTGTAAGATGAACGGGAGAATAATTTTTCTCATTATTAGAAATGTTTATAGAATAAAAGAAATGTTCGTAAAAGTATCTTTGTTCTTCTCTTCATTTTAATTATTTTAGATTGTCTGTAATAAAATATTACTCATCATTTTTATTTATCTGCTTTATTGGTGCGTTTCGTTCGATAAAATAGAACAGTGAACAATTTTCCTCAGCGTCAAATTTATATAATATAAAATAACAAAAATGGTATCTTTGTTCATCTCAACATTTTACTTATTATAGATTATGTACGATGAATGTTTCTCATCGTTTTAATTTCTTTAGTTTATTCGAGCATTTTGTTTTATAAAATAGACTAGTGAACAATTTTCTTCCCTGTCAAAAATATGTAAAAAATAACAAAAATCGTCTTTTTATCTTTTGCATCGTTTCGCCCATTTTAGACTGTTTTTGACAAAATATTTCTCATCATTTTAATTTCTCTGCCTCATCCGATCATCTCTTACAAAACAGACCAGCGAACAATTTTCCTCGCTGTCAAAAATACGTAAAAATAACAAAAATCGTCCTTTTATCCTCCGCATCGTTTCACCAGTTTCAGCCTGTTTACGACGAGACGCATCTCATCGTGCCCATCGCTTTCGTTCTACGTACAAAATAGACGAGCGAGGAGCGATTTTCTCGATGCTCGTATTCGTTGATGAAAACGAGAAAAGGAGAGAGAGAGAGAGAAAAAAAAGAGAAAGAGAACAGCCGAGGGAAGATAACTTTTTTATCTCGTACCGGCTCGATGCTTCATCATCTGTTAACCCCTGGCACGAGGGGCAGCAGCCTCCTTCTTTTCGGTTCTCGTCGATTTTTCCACGGAGGAACGAGAGCAACGATAGCGCCGCGATGATGCCAGAAAAACACGGTGACACGGGAATTTCACGCCCACGCGGGGCCGCTTTATTTTTCTCATCGTCCGCGGAGGGCAGCGCGCTTCTCGTTGGTTCCCTGGCTTCTGGTTGGTTTCTCGGCTTCTGGTTGGTTCCTCGGTTTAGGCGAGGAGCGCAATAACTCTCCGCGCGGGTGTCCCTCTGCCCTCTCGTTCGGCCCTACGCGCGGGCCACGGGTTCCTCTCGTTAGTTTGTGCTTTACCGCGACCCGTCTGTCGGTGATTATGCGAAATTACCGGCCGCGGCAAAAAAGTTCTTGATTAATAGGGAGCGACGGTGGACGCCGAGGAGGAGACGGGGTACCGTGGGCCTCGAGGAATTATGGCAGCCAGGTGCCGCGAGAGAAACGGAACAGTTCCGATTCGACGATTTCTTTATTCGCCGATACGCCGGCCGGAGGAGGGAAATGTTTCGTTCCGTCAGTTCTACATGGAGTCGCCTAACGAACCCGGCCCCACCGACATCTTTATTGTATGACCGAAAGCTCGTTTTTATGGGGCAATGCGGACGGTGATCGACCGTTCCACCCCTTTCGCTGTGGCAGCTTGCTTCGCTGGAGTAATTATAGTCTTATATAATATTATATTTTATTATTTTATATTGCATTGTATTTTATTGCATTATATTGCATTGTATTGTACTGTATTTTATTTTATTTCATCGTATAGTATTTTATGCGTTTATAAGGCACCCTTAACAAAAAGTTGAAGCACATTAAAACATTATATTATTTTATATTCTATTGTATTTTATGCCGATTATAATCGGTACCCTTACAATCCTTAAATACCTTTTAACATCCTGAAATACCTCACAAGCTGTCTGCAAATATTTAAAAAAACAAATTCAACCCATAAAGGATTAAACTACAGTACAAAATCAACCATTCCAAAGTAATCCATCCTAAAAACAGACATCCCCTTACTTCCACAAACAGATTAAAATCGCAGAACTTGTAATCAATTTACCAGCGACGAAAACGCTACAGCGGGGTAGATACGCCAGCGTATTAACCCCTTGCACTCGAGTGGCGACTCTGGGGCGCCATGAAAGCTGATGAAACACGACACAAAATTATTCTTATATATATCGAAAGCTTAGATTTAAAAAACTGTTGAAAACGGAACTGTTATATAACAATAAAAGAAAATCACGAGACTCAATTTTGACAATGAATTTTGTTATACAAAATGGAAACCCTATAAGTCAGAAAAACGATTTTAGACTTACAGTTTAAACGGCTTCAAGTGCAAAGGGTTAACCCCTTGCACTGCAATAACGAGTCAGACTCGTAGTGAAGATTTCATGCAAGCTCTACTAAATATGAATAATATTAATTTCTTCTACGTCGGATTAAAAATAAATTCTTCTGTTATCAAAGTGTAAAAACGAAGGTAAATAGAAATAATATAGGAAAGAAATTGCCCGATTCCATTAGAATAATTATTAAGTACGAACAAGCGCTAATCGTCACAGCACGAAAGGAGCGCTGGCGCGAGGGGTCAACAGCGGCGAAGGGGGATGAAACTGTGTCCACCACCTGTTGCCTCCCGCCCTGCGGCCATGCGTGTACACCTGTAGCGCGTTCGTCGCTGGCAGCCGGGCAGGGGATTCTCGACGCACCGAAGCTTCGCCTTACCCCGGCGGAGAGCGCGTGTATCCGCTTGGCAGTCGGCTCGGGCCAGGAAGCGAACGGGCGAACCGAACTTCTGGTTCGATTATATCGGATCGCCGGGCGAGAGAGACGCGGCCGAGATTAGGCCTCGCGCGTGTAACAAGCTATTCGACAGACGGCGGGACAGACTGGCCGCACGGTTCGCGCGACCCGCTTATCGTGAGTCAGCCGAGAGAAAACGTGGATTGCTGCCAGCCGACAAGAGGGCGGATGAGGTCGGCTGGCACTTCGACCCTCGCCGCGGCGATACATCATTCTAGTTTTAATATCCGTTTCGCGTGTCGCGCCCGCTTATATTTAGCGAGTTTTTCCATCGGCCCACAATGGTGGTGGTGGTGGTGGTGGTGGTGGCACCCGCGCATCTCGGAGCGGGTACGCGACCGAACGGCGCCCACGCGCCGAAATAACGCGGAAAGTTTCACGGCATTTTATTTCGACGGGAATTTACGAGCGCGATGGCACTTGTTCCGCGTGACGCAACCGCCGCGGCCGACTTTTTCCGACCGGCGTTCGCGAAAGCGACGGGGACCGCGACGAACATTCGCCGGCCATTTCTCTCGAGGATGGACGACCCCGTTCGCGGTTTTATCGCGTCTAAGACGGCGGAAGGGTTGTTGCTGCGCGGCATGAAGATATTTAGTGTCGTAAATTCAAGTATTCTACGGTGGAATAGCTTACTTTGACGCTAATAATCTTTTGAATAATTTAATGTGTATTTGTACGGGGATTTTCGCATCGACAATCACAAAATGGCCGCGTTTCTTGACGCTCACATAGAAATGATATATGGTGTATATAAAAACAATGTTACTTGTTAAAGATGGTATATTTTTCTGTGATTGTTATTAGTATGGTTATTATATCAAGATTTTTGAATCGCCATTCACAAAATGGCGGAGTTTTTTGGCGTTGACTTATTATTTCGCTATATTAAGACGGTTATTATATCAACCCTTTGCACTCGAGTGGCGACTACAAGGCACCGTTAAAATTGCTCTATAACGTTCCTAAATAATCTTTACGACAACAAAGTTTCGATTTAAAAAATTGTTAAACGGTAAAACGGTTGGCACGAGTCGCAAGAATTAATTTCGAATGCATAGAATGCACTTTGCCATATAAAATGGAAATTCTATAAACCAGAAAAATTATTCTAGATTTACATAGCTTCGAGTGCAAAGGGTGAAGATAGTTGTTATATTAAGATGGTTATTATACTATATCTTTCGTTAAAATTGTTTCTGCTCGCCAAAAACTATAATTTAATTTATTTGGAATTAAAGGAAGAATTGATTGGTTTCTGTAATATTCCCTGGCAGCCCTCGACGACGACGATAACTCTTCGCGGACGTCGAGGTGTTTCTATTTTTTTCAAAGGAATCAGAATATACTGTTCGACGATGGAAGTCCAGAGAAAATGGCGGACTGCCGTGAACAACAGCTTGCTTTGTTGCCGGCGCTATATACGAGATAGCGCTGCTTCAAAGTCAATGTTAAGATTACGAGAATAGACGCGGCGCTAAAAAAGAATCTCTTGCTGACAGAATATTCCATTACACGGTGGTTCCGATAACTGGATACGACGTTGTTGGTAGACAGAATCATAGGAGTTGAATGCTTTTTTTATTATTATTATTTTGTGCTATTATTACGATATCTCCTACTTTTATTTTTATTTTATTTCATATAGCCGACATAATTGTACTATAAAAAAAATTAAATATATACAATTACTATGGAATCAATTTCATTTCATTCTATTTGAAATTTGTAATTTATTCTTAAATTGGTATATATTTTTCTTTTTAATCTACAATTAATAATCAATTTTTTGTTATTGTACGCGTTTAACAGCTGTATGAAATTTCTTCCGAATTTTATTCCTCCTTTTACGATAAAGGATTCTTTAACCTATATAGACGAATACATAAATAATTCTTGCAAGATAATAATAATAACAACTCGACTTGTCGACCAGATAAATCCTTTCATACAGCGATAGAAGATAATAATAATATAACACTCACAAAATTGTTACATCGTTAAACTAATTCAACGATATTTATTTACTAACAATAATTATAATTTAACATATCTGTTTCTACTTAAAAATGGTTAAAAACATAGCTATTTGAGTCAGAAAATTTAATTTCAATTATATAAAATGGCTGTGGATCACAGAAACTATTAATATTTATATTAATATAATTTTTACAGTGAATTTAAAATTTCACAAATTTAATAAACTACTATATTAAAAAATATAGTAAAAATTGCGTCGACTGCAAAGGGTTAATAGACGCAGGGAAGCGACCAAAAACCTGCCCCGGTGGAAGGCGCGTAACGGCGCTATTAGGCTCGCGGGCATTATAGTCGGAGAGTCAGCGCGAGCGTCGTTTTTAAGCCGATGCCGCGTGTGGATTCAAATAACGAGCGTGAAATTGAATTCGCCGGAGACGATAAGAAAGGTCGGGGCCCGCCGCGACAAAAGAGTTTCGCACGGCGGTTTCGCAACGCGGCAACGGTTTTTACAATGTGTCCGGAGATAATGTCTTAACTGGGGCCGGCGCTGGAAGTTCGCGCCGACGATCTCGGCCGAGTTTAAACAGCCGACCATGTCGTTTACGCTCACGGCCAAAAAGTGTAACTGCCGTTCGCGCTCTTATTACAGCCGCCGCATTTGCATAGCGAACCGATACTTCTCCGGTTTTCTTTTTCAGCCTGCGTTTTCGGCCTTTTTGTTGCAATTCCGCCGCGAATGCTCGCCTCGCCATATCGCAGATTAAGAGGACTGTCTTCGTGATGGTAACTCAGGTGTCGGTGGCATTGTTTTTTAATTTGGAAAAATTCTAATACTTATTTGTAAACTAAATGTTTAAAAGTCGACATTTTTAATCATTTCATTCTCTATATATTCTATACCAATTATCTTAAATTTTAATAATAATAAACTTCTCATCAACGATTTTAATCACAGAAAATTTTTGAACAGATTTCTTCTCAGTTATTCTTTAACAATTTCGCTAATAACAATCGAATGCCATCATTACGATTTAAAAAATAGCTTTAAAGAGATCAAGATCAATGGAAACAGCGCAAAATCGCTTAACAAAGGATCGCACTATTTCGAAATAAATAATCGCGACTTCGTAACGAGCGAATAGCAAACAAAACCGTCCCCAAATTGCATCGTTAATAAAAAAAACGCAGCTCATCTTCCGAGCCAATGAAACAAGCGATTACTATCCCACAAGAACACAACTTTCACATGATATTTTAAGCATACGGTGCTCGCGGTTTTTGCGCCGCGACTGCAATTGTAGATGCATATCGATCGCCGGAAGCGATCGGAGAATGTGCGGCTCGCTGCGGCGAGCAGAGGCAAATAAAAGAATTCGCTGTCGATGCAACGGAGGGTAAATATTAATTTCCTTCGAACGGTTTGATGGCCGTCGCCGCGGACAGTCGGAACGACGTCCGGCGATAATTGCGATAAACGGCCGCCGTGCCGTGCCGCGACGCGTCGCGCCGATTCGTTAAAACGCGCCGCGGCCGAGGTACGATTATGCTCTTCGGAGGCCCGAGAAAATTGCGCGCGCCGAAAGAAAGGCCGAAAGAAACGATTACGACGGACACGGCCCTGGGACCCGCCGCCGTTCCACCGTCTCACCGTTTCGCCGTCCTCCCCACGGAGTTTCGACAGCTTTCTCGGTTCGTTTCCTGAACGATCCTGCGCTCGTTCGTTTGTGTAACGCCCGATAATGCGCTTTATCGCTGTGCCACCGGTCGATCGGCCCGGCCGGCGAAAAAACAGACGTCATTGCGAACGTCAGGTGTATATCGACGGACGCGATCGTTAATTTTAGTCGTAACGTAAAGTGCGTCCCCGCAAAAGTGGGCTGAATTCTCGGGGACGACAGATGTCTTTTCTACACGATCCTTCTCTAACTGCTCGAATCTGCTGCTTCTACTGTCCCTTGAACAAGATATAATTCCTATGAAGAGATAAAGGGGTATCCAGGGTCTCTCGTTCGGCGCGCGACTTTGCCGATAACAATCGAAAGTCTGGAATGAAAACAAAATGAAAGAGGCTAGGAGGGGGCCAGGGCGAGGCGTTGCTCGTTCGCTATCGGACAGGCTCGAGTCCCTCGTTTCCCGGAAATCGGGCGATCGGAAGGGCTCGTTTCCGCCGATCGTTTCCGAGGGAAACGCGTTCACCCTGCTTGCGCAAGGGCGTTCGCGCGGCTGGGTTTCCGGGAATCGGTCCTGCGCTTTCTCCGTGCCATCTTCCGAGCATCGGACGGCAGGCGAAAGCGGCGTAGTCGACGCGTCAACGACGGTGCAATTTTGTTGAAACTTTCCTGGACGACGGCGATTCTAACTCCTTGCCGTGCCATTCTCGTCGCAGTTAGAATGATTAGAAGCTTTTCGACTGCTTCTAAAAATGTAAGAGATGATTTATATTTATTGGGCGACTGTGTTTAGTTGAATGTTTAGATAATGATTGCGAAAAGTCGGGAATTTATTCAGACTATTGATATTTAACCCTTTGACCTAATAGGCGTCCAGATCAAACTTAGCCTGTTTAGCACGTTTATTATTAAATTTGATTATTAAATATTGTAAAATAAAGCTTGAAATGGATGTTCTCTTCAAGTAATAGTGGTTAAATGTAATAGAATTTAGTATTTTGACTAGATCATTTTTGTTTTTTGTATTGTCTTTATTTAATTTCGTTTCTAGAATTTAATAATAGAAAAATTCAATTTCATTTCGATTTAGAAGAAATTAATAATGTTCACATTTAGTAAATCTTTCACGAAATCATTATCACGAGCATGACTCGTTATTATAGTGCAAGGGGTTAAAGACACTTAAAAAGACGTCCGAAAACATCGTGATTTGTTTCAAGATGTGTTTCTTTAATTCAGACGTTTCCAGAACGTTTCTACGACGTTCGTAGGAAATTCGTGATATCTTGGTCTTGGACAGCAGCGACACCTCGGCTGCCAGGTGATCGAGGTTTCGCGCGTTTTCGCGGAAGGTGCGAGAACCGCGTCGAATCAGGTCGCTCGCTCCTAAACCAGTTCCAGCTCGCAGTTAAGACGTTAAAGGACCGTTTCTTGCCGCGAAGATATTCGATCGCTAGAAACGTGCCTGAACCTATAATATCGGTCTATATTTACGTGCTCGCGCGCCTCGGCGCAGCGCCGACCACCGCCGACTTTTATTTCCAAATGAATACGCGCGCCGACTACGATCGACCGTGATTTCTTTCTCCGTTTTTACCGAACAACCCTTCTTTCTTACCCCTCCCACTCTCCAGATCTTTGTCGTGGATCGAAACGAGGCATTGTTCTGGATCTTTAGAACTTTGGTAGTCACTTGCGGAAGAAGGAACCTGTCTATTATTATTTATAGCTTTTTTCTATTATTATTTATACCTTCGTCTATTATTATTTATAGGTTTTTCTGTTACATTATTAGCTTCCTCTTTTCTTTATTATTTATTTGATAGTTTTTACTTTTCGTTATTATCTGCTTATTAGTTCTCTTTTCATTGTTATTTATTTATTAGTCTCTTCTTTATTATCTACTTCTTAACTTTTACTTTTAATTATTATCTACTTATTATATTTTATTCATTAATTTTTACTGTATTATTATTATTATAATTACTTAGTATCACTTTCCACTTATTATTATTATTGTTTACTAATTAGTCACGCAGAGTAACCTGCATTTTCGTACCACAAACTTTGTTGTAATTCCAAGTGGTAATTCCTTATATTAATTACTTTCTACTATACTATATCACTATTTCAACAAACATGCTATTACACTCTCTTATGCATTACACTCCCTACTACACTATATCACTATTTCATCAAATATGCTATTATATTACACACTGCATAATAATCGTTTCTCTGAAGCAAATTTTATTAGAATTTTTACTGCGAGCAATAAACTGTAAGATATTTGACGTAAGGTCGTCCTTATTGCTGCCGAGAGACTCGATAGGAGAAGATTGCGGTTGCGCCGCGAGCTCGAGATTTTCGCGTTCGAGGGCTCTCGGGCTAGACCAGCGTCTCTGTCCTTGCATTACGGATATTTCCGTCCGAAGTATTAGACGGTATAAAGGCAGAACGACGCCCCTCTTGCCATTCCCGACATGGCCAGACGCTTGCTGGCAAACGCTGCGCGAAGAAGCGGCCGCGACCGATAACCTTTCTGTCCCTTTTTCCTGCGGTTAACCCTTTCAACGACGGCGCCGCAGAAACGCTCGTAATCGTCACTCGCGACGCTTTTACTCTTCGATGCCCGTCTAGAAAGAAGCTTTTATCGAACAGGAATTGTTTTAATTAATCGACGAAGTGATCCTTAGTGTGCATTTGATTTTTAATTATTTTTCAAATTTATTAATTGAAATTTATTCATTTAAATGGGAGCAGAGTGTTGGGGCGAATTAATAGTGTTGCTGTGTGTTACTGTACCACTTTTCATTATGACAATATTAGCAATGATCAAAATATATATCAATGGAAGTAATAATATAAAACATCTTTTTAGTAATTGTTTCGTCCCGAAGACGGAAACGCCTGGAATTTCTGCCGATGGGGTTTATGACACGGACGTGAGGAAGGTTATTTTTGAGGAGAAGGCTTTTTTCTACATCTGGCAATCAGAATTATGTTAATTTCATTACCGCCTTCCTCAATAACCATTCCGTGTCATAAAGTTAAAGATTTCTGAGAGAACTGCCTAATTGCATTTCGAAGCCCACAGCTGGGACGTGCAATAAACCGGGTAATCCGAAGGGTCACCCGAACCGTGTACGCGACGGTACCGCAAACGTCGCCGGCTGACCTGGACGATTCCCGTAGCACTTTTGGCGTTGTAAATTATATACAACGTAACACGCTCACGGTTTGACAAGGGGATGTCACCGCGTTAAAGAAGGCACTGATTGGTACTCTACAGCAATCGGCAAAGGCCAATCAGTGCCCCTCCATCATACCAAAATGCAATTCTCGAGGAAACCCCCAAAAGGCAGAAACGCCCACACCCCCAGAAGAATCACGAGTTCGAGCATCGAACGATTAGAACACACTCTTCTTCAAATCGTCAACTGAGACACATCGGTCTCAATACTTCGGCGCACCGCTACCATACGAACGAAAGTCTCACAAGGAGACTCCGGGAACACACGAGCAATAGTTTAAATATATCTAGGTAGTTCCTCGGTAAATCGTCAAACTACCGTGCCGCGTCGAGTGCCGTATATTCTATAAAAGAAAACTTCGCGCCTTACAACCGCGAAGCCGAAGCAAATTCGGACGACACCGCGCGCACCTTAACAGTAATAATTGTTTAATAAACATTTTTTATACCTATATTCTTTATCCACTCGCTGTTTTAAATAATCTTAAATATACTCAAATACTTAACTCACACTTGTAGAAATAAAAGCGACTTTTATAATTATTTTTCGAAAACCAATTATACGTCCACTGGATACGAGGTGGACAAATAGAAATTATTATTAAATATAGAAATTATACAAATATGAATAGAAATGATTTTCGTGTTCGTTTTTAGCTATTTTTAAAGTAATGTAACGCTTAATATAATGACAGTGTGTGAAATAATTTCTTCTTCTTCTAATTCTTAGAATATAACAAACAACAAATTAGAAAAAATCTCAATCTCAGAATACTCTGTGTCATTTCCGATTTATGTTCACTCAAATTTCAAAATAATTAAGTTTCACCTAAAAAACTAATCTATACTAATACTAAAATAATAAACTAAACTTAATCTGTGCTCTTACTATATAACATATAGTATATAAAACAATACAAAATAATATGTATGTAGTACATAAAGTAATAATCAAACAAGTTCTGACAACCGTACACAAGAATACTCGTACTTGACATTTCCGTCCCTCGCGACTCTTTGTCCTCGCCGCGGCGCGAACACTCGCGACGTTCGTTCGAGTAACGATCATTTGGTTGCTAAACAGCGTCTTCCAGGAAGATCGGGCCGGTGGGCGAGGAGATTGACAACGTCTCGTTCTTGAACTTGGACGCGTCGTTAGGCGGAAGCCCGTGAAAACGTTCGGCCTACACGAACGGGCGTCGGTCACGCGGGTGATCTCGTAGGCGAGGAAACGCGTCGGAAATACCTCGGGATCCGGCGACGAGCTTTCATAGTCGTAGTCATCGGCGGTGCTGTCTTATCGCGCGGGGCGCGACCGCCTGCCGTTTTCGCGCGAAAATCCATTCTGGCACGTTGCGATAAACGGGCGCTCCCGCGTGGGTGAAATGTCGAACGGTGTCCTCGCGCGGTCTGCTCGAAAACTACGTGTGACGTCCGAAAGCGAAGCCGTAAATGCGCTTGCTGTTTATCCGGCCTGCCAACTATGCTACCGATTCTCGCGTTCCAGGGATCTCGATTCCACGATTCGAATCCTGTGTTATTTCCATTGTTACAGGTGCTATATACAGCACAGTACTATTTATAAGGTGCGCTGTTGCATTTTCTATGGAGTGTTGTTACATTTTCTGAGGCGCGTTGTTGCAGTTCCTGAAACGAATTCGAGCTCTTGTTGCTCCTTCTGGGAAATAACGTTATCTGTCATTCCGAGGCTATAGCAAGATTGACCATTTTTGTTAAAATATAGCTAAATGTTCAATGGACTAGAGAAATAAATTACGAAGTTAAACATTAAGTTTACTGTAAATTATCTTGACGATTATTTTGATCAGATATACTATAGTATGTGTTGTAGTAGCGCTATATATTGCAGTGTAGTACAGTATGGTATAATATAGTACAGTACACTATGTATTAATAGTATAGTACAGTATAATAGAGTATAGTATACTACATAGTATTGGTATAGTATAGAGTACAGTATACAATATATTATAGTATAAAGTACAGTAATGTATACTATAGTATAAAGTACAGTACAGTAAAATACACTACAGTATAGAGTACAGTACAGTTCACTATAGTATAGAGTACTGTACAGTACAGTATATTATAGTATAGAGTACTGTACAGTACAGTATATTATAATATAATACAGTGTAATATATAGTATAGCGTAGTATGTAGTGAAGTACAGTATACGTTACTAAATCGCTTAAAAAATTGAATCACTTATTCGACAAACATAAAATTAACTATACCTAACAACGAATCATAAACACAGCAATTGTTCGCCCTACTACAATCACCCCTATTACCCTAGCTTCCAAAATAAATATTCGAAAAATGTACCTTGTCAAATGGAAGCTTGCTTCGGTTAAGTAATAAGGGCACCCCGAGGGCGACGGCTACCGCTGTCATCCGTCCAGTTGGACAGCGGCGCATGGCCGCGTGATAGCGATTAGCCCGAGCCTTTTGACAGATTCGGCTTATTCAGCTGTCGCCGTCCGTAATTTTAGTAGCGAGACGCGAGGTGTCTCGCGCGGCTTCTTCTTCGCACCTATCTCGCGCGCGGCTATACCGAATCTAAACCGCGCGCGGCGCGGTTTGCTGCACGCCGTTTACATTTTCCAACCGATTAATAATCCTGCCGTCTGCGCGTGAAATTGAATAAGCGGCCGGGCATTCGTCAAGCCAGCCGCGCGACCGAGTAGCCGGCACCCGAAACAATTTGCCGTTTCTCATGGGACTTCGAGCGGAGCCGACGACACCGGTGGTGCTAGAACGCGGACTCGATAAGTTTCGGAGCAGGGTCGTGTTCGATTACGACATACGTCACCCTTGGCTATATTACGTTCTATCTATTGTCGATACCGGGAAAACTAGTTATTACGATGATAGGTTAATTTTACTCCTAACTGATTTATTATTCAACATATTTTCTTATATGAAACGATGATACACACTATTATAAAAATGGTGAAACATTTAGGTAAACGCTATCTCGTAATTCTAATGAGACAATACTTCTTCAGTCTTTTCTAAATTCTAATAAACATATTATTAAATATCTATAATTACTATCATTGCACGACTGCTAATGGTCTTCGGTTCGATGCAACTTCAACATTAAAACATGAAAATGAGAGGATCAATAAATTCACATTAGGAAAAATATTTTCAAAATTAATTACAACTCAAACAATATTACCAGCGAGAGATTATAGTATATAGCTAACTAATATGATACTAAAAACCACCTAACTAATAACCTACTCCAACCTGGCAACTAAATAAAACAAAAACGATAATGTGCCATAATGTCAGCAAAAATATGGAACAGCGTCGGATTCCGCGTGCAACGTAGGCAGCGTACCCCGTTTAACGAGCGGGACCACGGAAAAAGGCGAGGGAGTAAAAAGCGGCGAACGAGTTAATAGGAGATCCGGGGCGGCGTGCACACACCGGCCTGTCACGGTGTTTCGAAATCGGGCAATTTACAGCAACAATGTTGTCGTGAGGCCAACTCCCGAAGTACCGGGAGCCCTCCCCGTGTGGGCACGCCGCATTCAACACACCCAGGCGGAGAATCGAGCGTGTATTACGGCCGGGACAAATCGCGCCCGTTATTCTCAAGGTTGCGGATAAATCCGGCGAACCAGTTAGCAGCAGGGGCAACACGTAAATATCAGAATTGAAACGAGCCGGCTCTCGTGACGCGACACAATCTGCGCTTCTGATGTGTGGATGCGCGCAAAAATAGCCAATTCCAATTTGTTCCATGTCCGTACGATCGCGGCAGCTAGTTCTCGCAGCGCCGCCATCTCGATTAGGCCGATCGAACGCCGCCGATCGGGATGCTAATCAATTTTTCCATTAACACTTTGGGCCACGGTGGGATTAAACGTGTCCCACCACCTTTTCGTTGCACGGTAATGCATGGTGGGATATTTTTAGGCCCATCTCGTAATATCGCAATAGCTGCATTTTTTGCTCATTCTCAAACCCGCGCATGGCACGGTAGGATTATTTAAGTCTCATTCTATGACAACAAATTCGGTACAATTACTTGTTTACGCTTTTATACGTTTTCAATAAAAAGATACCAATATCGTTTAATTAAAAGCGACAACATTTCTGTGCGACACGGGTCTATTTATTTCTCTGAAATCCTGTGACTCAGAGAGTTAACCCTTAGAATAGGGTTGGGCCCCTCAAAACGAAAAACTTGCCTTACAATTATAAATAAATTGATAACAGAATGCCACTAATAAGTTTCTATACAGAATTTAACCCCTTAGCGTACTTTGACGAGTCTGACACGTGATGAAAATTACTGTAATAGATTATTAACCCCTTGCACTCCGTTGTCTCCTCTCGGGGGACATCGCAATTCTAGTATATGACTAAACATTAAAGTTTATTAGCGATTTGCAACCATTCCTCGATGTCTACCAAGTCATATAAATCAAATATTATATATATTTATATTATATTTTTATATAAATATCTATAATATAATATAAATATAAATATATATAATATACGATTGCTTCTACGTTAAGCTCGGACTATTTCTAAAAATGGTATTAAAATGGTAACTATTTCTTCGCATGATTCCATCAAGGTAAAAATCATCCAGAAACATATTCGGTCCAACCATTGCGTCACAGCGTTACGTCTTTTACCGCGCGTTTCGTTCCGCCACAGTTCCGAGAAGAGTCATCGCACGCGAATGGAAAAATTCCTGCATATTCTGCGAACATTAACAAACAAGACTCAACGATCGCGCGCGCGCGTGCGCGTAATTAAGCGATATACATTACTTAGTATCGCCGTGAAGAGATGGCAATAATTGCGGAGGGAGCTCGGAATAATTTGGTCGGTATTCGCGGTCGCCGATGTCTAACGTTTTGATTCGTGCGCGAGTTATGGAGTCATTAAAGCGAGTACGTCCGGGCTGGGCGCGAATCGCGGGGACGGCTGTCATCGCCGCAATAATGGCCGCGCGTCTCCCAATTTTCTCGGGAACGCGTCGCCGGCGCTGAACGTTACGACTCGATAAACTCGCTTGTTCCACGGGCGCGACAGCCACCGCCCGAACGACCCGAGGAAACGACGTTAAGCTGTTGTTCTAACTGCCGCATAGTTCTGCACGGTCGACAGACAAATTAACGCGTCGCATCGGATACCTCTATATCGTGCACACGCCGTCCGGGGCACGTCACTTTGCGGCACGATACGTACCGCGGCGATCCTTGTTTACAGAATTCTCGTCGACCGTAATAATGTTGCGGTTTATGGGTTCGATTTTGGAAATTCTGCGACGTCGGCGAGATGTGGATTTTTCGACGAAACTGAAATGTGTGCGGAGGGCGGGTTTTTATGCGTCCGGGGTGAAGGGTTGTAAATTTGGTGGTATTTTTAGGAATAGGTTGGGGAAGAATTTTATGGTAAGTGGATTCTTGGTTTTCATTTGGCATGGTTTGATTGTGAAGGCGTGCGATGATTTATTTTTTTATTGTTATTTATAGTGTGTAATGTGTAATGTATAATATGTAATGTGTAATATATAATGCATAATTTTGAATTTCGAATTTTTAAGTTTTAATGTCTAATTTCCAATATCTGAATTTTAATTTCTAATTTCCAATTCCTCAGTTTTAATTTCTAATTTCCAATTTCTAATTTCTAATTTCCAATTTCCAATTTCCAATTTCCAATTTCCAATTTCCAATTT
>NC_135778.1:9420935-9435427 GCF_028453695.1 Augochlora pura
ATATTGTTGTGGAACCCTATAATTATACTATTGTATATAACATACTACATAGTATAGTATCTAATGACTTTTATTGTGCTAGGATATTATACGATAGAAATTAATTTAGAGACTTTTTTAAATGTAATTTTAAGACTTTACCTAATGCTATTATATGCAATATGCATATTATAATTACTATATAATCTATATATAAATACAAATATTATTATATAATAATTGTTTATTTAATAGATACATACATATCATATGATTATATAATTTATTATACAAACATATTAACGCAAATAAATATAATTACATACAACTGACATTTTCACAATAATGTGCAAGTGCCCCAATATAATATTTTATAAATAACTTCATAAATAACTTCCAATACAGCTAAGTAAAATTTATTGTCCTCATCTACCCTTACAAGTCCCAAAGCCAAACAAATTTCCTCTTTCATCAACTGTACAAAGGTCCAAACTAAATAGAACCAAAAACATAACAAAATAAATAAAAAACAGAGCAAAACAAATGTAAAAACCTAACTCTCATTGCGCACTATACTGTGCACACTTCCGGCTGATTCGAAGGATTTATTTCTCCCGTGACAGACTGTCGTCTCGCGAGCTGGCCTCGCAACGTTCTGAAGATTCTATAATTCTGTCCCGAGCGGATTTGCGATCGCCGGTGACACCGTCGGCGAACGGTCTCGTATCTCGCCTGGTTCGGGTAACGTGTCCAGGAATGCGGCCCACATTGCGTGGAAGCGTTCATTGTATACCCCGGCAGCAACATCTGCGCGCAAACGTCGGCCCCGGGCGCGGATCGATGCCGGTTACAGCGATGCAGCAACGAGCGAACGCGAACAGCCGGCCGCCGTATAATCCGCGGCGATCTAATTCCGTGAACCATCCAACTCACTGACTCACTTGGCACGTCTCGGACCGCGTATTCTTTCCGTCGGGATGTGCCGCGCGGGCCGCCGCGCTTCGTTTTCGTGGAAGCTGTGTACGAGACGCGGTGCTGAGCGAGACACCGCGGAAGGTCAGGAACTTTGGCCAGATGGTGCTGGCAGGAACAAGGGTGGACCTTTGACCTTTCGTTATGTTGAGAATGTGGAAATGTGGGATTAAAAATGTAGCAATGGAGAGGGTTGAAAAATGTAGCAGTGGAGGGTTGAAAATTCAGCAACGGAGAGAATTAAAAAATACAGCAATGACCAGTTAAACAATGCTGCGACCGACTTGGTATTCTTATTATCTATTGAGAATTTGGTCCTAGAAAGGGTGGAGATCGAAGCGTCAAATAATCAACGCATCGATATCGAAAATAATTGCTATTGTAATATAATTGAATACTTCAATATTGTAAATAAAATGTTGCAGTGATAGGCGTAGAATATTAACCTAGGTGGAGGAATACTAGGATACTAAACTAGAAGGAAGAATACTAGAAGGCAGACTACTCTACTAATTTGGTGCATACAAAATTAATTTGTATTTATGATATTATTAATATTCAAGCATTCGAGTAAAATCAGGCACGCAATAAACGTTAACACTCTGTCCCATCTAAGAAATTATATCAATTGAAAAATTCCTAAACGCAGTAACTGCAAACAAGATCATACATCAAAAGAATTTAAAGAATTACACTAATATCAATTGAATTCGTATCTTTGCGAAATTAAAAATAAGTAACAAAATGGGATAATTTTGACAAAATTCCTTCTATATAAAACTATGACTCTAGCAATAAATAATACGACTATAAACGAACTTATGCCAAAAACAAAAGCATAATGAA
Organism: Augochlora pura; assembly: GCF_028453695.1. Taxonomy (NCBI): domain Eukaryota; kingdom Metazoa; phylum Arthropoda; class Insecta; order Hymenoptera; family Halictidae; genus Augochlora; species Augochlora pura. The sequence goes on from NC_135778.1 coordinate 9,422,733, forward strand.
ACCAGAGAAAGAAACGTTCGCGTACAAAGGAAATCCGACGTTTCATACGCATTAATTTATTATTTACGCGTACACGAAATGAATGTATATCAGGAGGTCAGTCCTAGATCGCCTGGCCGCGGTTCCAAAGCAGAAACCCGGCGGCATTTGCGTCGTCCACTATCCGGGCACCGTTTACCGCTGCACTTTTAAATCACTTTTACGAGCGACGGGGTGGCGGCTCGTTCCGCAGCCATCCTAAGCTCCGGGGCTGCGCGGTCGAGCATCAAGGTCAGGGATCCGTAAAAAAAGATAATGGAACTTTTGCAGACCGTTTTACGGGCAGTCGTTACCCATCGCCGTTACGGGGATACTAAACCGCGGGCGTCGCGTCGCGCCCGTTCCAACGATGGCTACCATTACGTAATACGTTTGTCATTCCGGCGACCTTGGGCTCCTCCACCTTTTCTACGACAAATGATCCAGCTGCGATGCAGTCGGTTGTATAGTTGTTTTTCTTTTTTTTTAATTTTTAAAGGATATTTTGGACGTAAATATTTATATCGGAGCCTTTTTTAGTTGACGAATGGTCAATAAAATAATGGAAAAATATGAGATGGTGACTGCTTAATAATATGAGACATTTGATGGACTGGAATTGATTTGCTGTACAGCAAAAATCTGTCTTTAACACTACATCAATTATCATCACACAAATACATAAATGCCCTCATTTATCTCCTATGCCTTTTAGTTAATTTTCGCCATAAATAACTTTAATTTTACATTTAAAAAAAAAACACTTTTTTTAAACAGTAAAAATCGTATCCAATTTTAGTGCCCCTGATTACAGAATAAAAACAGAAAGATCAAAAGAAAACTTGAAATCGAAATAATATTTCTTTAAATGTTGAAATTCGTATTTCGCAAAGTCACTATTGAGAAGGGGTTGAACGTCGAGCGAAGGTCGAAAGGAGACCTTGGAGCTCGCTGGCCCAGCGCCTTCCTGACGATCGAGCTTCCGATCCGTGTTGCTATCGATGTTTGCTTTTGTCTAGCAATGGGAGCAGGTGCGCGGCTTTTGGCTTGGATGGAGCAACAGGAAGAGGAGCAACGCAGGGTTCCGCGGTTCACTGGTATCGTAAATGAAACGGAGACCTCGTGGACGAGGTGGATATACACCGTTGGCGATCCGTTTATTTTTATAGCAATGCCAGGGTGAATGCTCCGCGGAATGTTTAGCTTCGGCACAGATCTCTCGCGAGCGGCGCAAACGCGCGCTTCGGTCTATCCCGGTATCGGCCATCTATGATCTGTAATCTACGATCTGTAAGATGCGATCTATAAGCTATCATCTATATTAACATAACCTATGACCTTAACATAACCTGTGAATCCAATAGATATAACATTGACGTGACCGATAGGATATATGATAGTCGCATACAGTTCTCTACGCTCCGTGCATTGTTTGTGCAAGGTGTGCTAGGTTAGGCTACCCCTCTTTCGGAGTTATGTACGATACTTGAGGCAAATTACTATGACATGACGAAGTCATTATTTGTCGTAACTTTAGCCTTGATATAGCCTAGATATAACTGATAGGCTGTAATGATCATTGCAATATTTCTACGCTCTGTGCAATTTCTTGTGCAAGGTGCGCTAGGTTATGTTACCCTTCTTTTAGAATTCTGTACGATACTCGAGCTAAATTAGTATGAAATGACGAAGTATAATGTTTCACTTGTCATAAAAAGCTGATTGAATTTTCACTGAATTTGAACAGGAAAAATCGGTGCAGATCTATAACTATATCATTAGTATAGTGTCAATTTTTATGCAGAATAAACATTTCTCAAAAATAGAATAAAAATGACGAAAACTATGTGACCATCTTCAACAAATTCTCCGCGTTTAGATTGGTTAGCAGCGACTGTACCAACTTGTAGCGACCACCTATCGACTTTACATTCTGTAGAAAAATTAATCGCGAGACGCTAGATTTGCTTCGAGCTGCTGGCACTCTCGAGTGCCAAAAACTGCCGAACGCGAAGGGTTAAGAACTCGAACCGTCCAGCGGGGGAGGCTATAAGGAGTCTCGAGAGATCCTTTTCCTTCTCCTCGCGGCGTAAGAGGACGAATAAATAAGAAGCGTGCTCCACAGCCGAATTCTCATTTAGCCAGTTGTAAGGACGGCGTGCGCCTGTTTCGGAACAATAGGAACGGAGTTCTGTTGGTTGGTGTGTTACAAAGTCGGTGACAAGGCGGATAAAGACGGCGGGAAGAAATAGGGGAAAAAGAATAGGGAAGAAAGGAGACAGAGAGAGAGAGAGAGAGAGAGAGAGAGAGAGAGAGAAAGAGAATGAGAGAAGAGATATAGAGATAAATAGAGAGAGAGTGAGAGAGATAGATAGATAGGGAGAGAGAGAGAGGGTGAGAGAGAGTGAGAGAGAGGGGTTCACTATATTTACGCGTAAGCGGGGCTGACTCCGGCGAGGTTGTCGGTCCATTAGCGATGTTTTGCGCGAGCAAAGTGCGTGCGAGCACAGCTGTTACCACGTAAACCATGCGTACGGCTGCCAAGAGCAACAGGAGATTGGTCGGCGGTGAGCGCGAGAGGGGTGCATCGAACAGAGGCGAAGAGAAAGATAGAGTGAAACAGAGGCGAAGAGAAACAGAAAGAGAGAAAGATTAAAAAGATAGTGAAAGAGAGGAGGAAAAAAGAAAAAGGGGTAAGATGGCGAGATTATCTTCGATCTCGTTCGATAAAGGCGCCTATCGTCGCGCCGTGCCGCGGCCGTCCCGCCGCCACCTGTCCCACCGACCGTCAACAACTCTCTCTCCACCTCGATCCTCTCTCTCTCTCTCCCTCTCTCTTGATCTTTGTCGTTCGCCACGGGTCGCTTGATTGAAGCCGGATAAATTTATGGGGGATTGTTTCTCAACGAACACCGTGTTTCCTGCCCGGTTTGTCGGAAGATCCAGTAACTTTTGAACGGTTCCCTTTTGTCCGATGGAAAGAAGATCCCCGCAGATCTCTCGTGGGGACCTGTGCGATTTTTAGGCTTCGATTGCGGTGGGCACTGTTTTAATATCGCAATTTAAGTGAGAGTTAAGAGTTCAGTGATTGTGTATTTGTAATGGTGACTCGATGTTCTATGAATTTTGTGTTTGGAATAGTGGTTTTATGATAGATTGATTCTGTGTTTTCCTGGGCTTTAGAATGGCGATTTTATGTTGAATTGACTCTGAATTTGTAGTAGTGATTCGGTATCAGATTTACTGTGTGTATGTAATAGTGATTCGATGTCAGATTTACTGTGTGTTTGTAATAGTGATTCGATATCAGATTTACTGTGTGTATGTAATAGTGATTCGATGTCAAATTGAGACTGTGTTCTAAAAGTGATTCGACGTTCAGCTGACTCTGAATTCATAATAGTGATTCGACGTTCAGTTGACTCTGAAATCATGATAGTGATTCGATGTCAAATTGATTCTGTAATCGCAACAGTGACTTGACGTTTAATTAACTCAGCGTCTGAAATGGTGACTTGACGTCAAATTGACTCTGTCTATCAACAATGTAAATTTCGCGGTAATATAATTCCATGTCATTCATAACATAAAAATCTGTAGTCTAGTAATGATATAGAATCAATTTGGTGTACGTCATCACTAGTGTTAGAATATCGATCTGACGTCACATCATCACTAGTAGCATCACTAGTTCACAATAACCTTGACGCGACATTACCACCCCAAAATTAATATCATACACCAAAAAAGCACACAAAAATACAATCTAATTTTTCACCTCATTTTCTCTCTCTCAAAAAAAGAGTTATTTGTAACCTTAAAGTCCCGTATAATTTTTCCATTTGCGAGGATAAATAATCAAAAATCTTCGTATACATATATATATCTGTTTGGTTCGTTCGAGAAACATCGGCCGGCTGCGATCAACAAGGAAAACTTACAACGCCGAATTACATAATCATTGTTGACGCGATCGTCCCTAACAGAAATCAATTTCCGCGCGAATAAATATTTACAGAATTTTCGGAGCAGCTCCTCTTACGTGACTCACTCCGACTCGCTCCAAAACGACGGCGGTGGTGTGTACACGGGGCTAACGGAACCAGGTACGTATATCGCGTTCCCAGTTCCAACGAAAATGTTAATGAGCCACGGAGAAGCGCGTACAACGCCACGTGCCAAAAAGCTTGGAATCTTGTATCGATTCCAGGCTCCGAAGTAATTTGTAATTGCAGCGTGATCTTAACATTCGACTGCCGGATCTTTACGCGTTTGAAAGTGAAGACGATCGGTCGAATATGCAGTGGAAAGGTATGTAATGCTACGGAGAGGCGAAATGAATTACGGCGCAGGAGTGGGCGAAACTTAAGATTGTTGAAACAGTAAGTATATTATAAATATTTTATTATAGTAGAGGAGAATAGAATTTAGTATGTAAATCTTTTTTTGAAGTAGGAGTCGCATATGGAAATATGTATATATAATAATATCATTATTATATTAGAATAAATTATAATATTTTAAATGTAGTAGACTGCGAATTTTATTTGGATTGATTCTTATTAATATTCGGATAATTTTCTAAAATGGGATAACTTTATTCAAATTTGACTGAACAATTTGATCCTTTTTTTCAATTGTAGGGGGATTAGTATAGTAGGCGGTGACTAAAATATTAACATAGTAGTAATAACCATTGTAACTCTCATAAGAAAAGTATTTTTATTATATTCTTATGACGTTTATACACGCCGTACCCAGCTAACTAGTTAAAATTCCATTTTCCTTGACTTCTATTATCGCTTAATTCCAGTTTGTTGTAGTCGACGCATACAATATTTCGCGCAAAGCTCTGCAACGAGACGATGCTCTGCACAGCGAAACAATGCCCTGCGCATCGAGATACCAAAAGTGCATTTGAATACAAGAGTCCTGCGACTTCCGGAACCGGAAGCCCATCAGCCTATCGCTCAAAGTCGCCGTAAATAATCCTAATCGCCCAACCGGCGACTAACGGAGCCCCTCGCGCTAGGTTTCCCTTTCCACGCGTCTCGCGCCTTATCGTCGCGCCGCGAGAAAAAACAACGCTCGCCACAGACCGCCACTGCCATTAACGCGTTTCCATCCCCTTTTGGAACCCTTCCATCCACGTTGTCAACCGGGGGATGAGCGTAAAAAAAGAAAAAGGTGAAAGGACGCGGAGCAGAAAGATTGCGCGGCGCCGTCGACGAATCCTAGAAAAGACGAAGGCTTTACGAGATTTCGCCTCGGCCAGACACGCGATGCATCACGGTTCTATTTTTACGGGGTATCTATTAATACCGCACCGTGCATTTCCCTGTTTGACGATTATACATCGTCCGCGTAACATTCGGGGCGCTAAGAATACCGGGCTGTCGTCAACCATTCAGTCCTCGGGATGAATAAAGAACCGTCGGTGGATGAGCTCCGACTCCCTCCGGCCGAATCTCCGCTTTTCGCGGCTATTGCTGGCCGCGTCTCGGGTTTGGTTTAAGGATTAGTCATTCTTCGGCCGATCGATTATCATTCTAAAATTGTACGCGGACCTTGACTGTGCGGCTGCACCCTTCTGCTGCCGCGTAAACTTGGACCGAGTCGCCTGTGCGCGTCGTCTATCAGCTAGGTTGTGCGGCACCCTTGGACGTTGTTTCGAAAACGGCGCTTTTAAAGACGGTTTCACGTCTTTTAATCGGGCTTTTAGGATTCTGATTTCATTGTTGCAGAATTTCGCAGAGTGTCTGTTGGACTTGCGATGTGTTTTATTGGGGGGATTAATTTTTTTAATTTAAAAAGGCGAGTGGAATGCCGGATGCGGCTAGCAACGCGTTAGGGGATGAAATATGTATCTCAGTTTTTTCATCTTTCCAATAATTCTTTATTCATTTATTATTGCGAGAAATTGATTATTATAAAGAACATTTTATAGTGAATAATGTGAAATTATTTATTATTGTGATAGATGTAAAATCGTTGCATTAGTGAATATGATATAGCACGATAATATGAACTGATTTATTACGGATTTATTAAATTAGCGAAATAAATTTAATATTTTTAAGAATTGCATCGAATGATTTTTAGTCAACCGATAGAATTTATTAACAATAAGAAAACAATTTTCCTCAGTAGAGTTCTCATAATTTTTATGAAACATTATCGCGTATATTATTCTGAGAATTTCAACCCCTAAGTAAATTATATCGGCTCCGGCGTCGTCACGCTATTTTAAAATTATTATATTATTAACCCTTTGTACTCAAATGGTGATGCTCGGGCACAACTAAAATTACTCTACCACGATTCAGAATAATTTTTATACTACCAAAGTTGCACGTACTACTATAAATGCCATATTAAATTTTGAATATAAATAATATAAATCGAATAGAATAATTGAAATACTAGGCCAGAAAAATTCTTTCATAATTACAGTTAAATTGGCTTTGCGTGCAAAGGATTAATGTACATTAAATATTTATTAAATTATGAATATAAATATTATAAATCGAATAGAATAATTGAAATACTATGCCAGAAATATTCTTTCATAATTACAGTTAAATTGGTTTCGAGTGCAAAGCATTAATATACGTTGATTACTAAAAAATTATATTACTATATATTATTACCTATTATTATTAACAACATTGTTATATTACGCACTCATCTAATTCACAACGTTTCGTCCTAAACGATGCTCGCTCTTACTACGTTGGAAATACAAAGCACAGAATAAAGAAACGTGTCAGAACTCTCGCGAACGGAATTCTCCACCGAATCCAAGATGGCTCGCGAGCTTCGGGGATGGTGAATCGGTGCTCCGAACGCCGTAAATTAAATCAGCCCTGATCGAATAAATCGCCGGCTCCACGGTGCTACCGATCTCGAGCATAAAAATCCCGGCGGCTTGGTCCAATAATAAATCGGGCCGTATCGTCATACTCGACGAATAAAAGAGAGAGAGAAAAATCGAAGCGATGTTCCGACAGCGTTCTCCCCCTCTCTCTCTCTCTCTTTCTTTCTCATTCCATAGTCCCTAGTCCGCAGTTAGGCGCGGAAAAAGCCAGGCGACGAGAGCCGGAGAGGTGTGCACACGTAATCACGGCGACGTAACCCGTACGGCGAGAGGTGTAGAGCGTAAGAGAGGGGCCGAAGAGGAGGTGGTGGAGGAGAAGGGGGGGGGGGGAGGAGGAACCGGGAAAACGGCCGAGCACGCAACACGTACGTGCCGGCGTCCACGCACACGATGGCTTCGCCAAAAAGGAATCCGTAGGTGTGAGGGTGTCGCCGTTTGGAAGCCGGCCAGCGAACGGAAAGCCGCGGGAACACGGCGAGGGAGAGAGAACGAGGAGAGAGAGAACGAGGGGAGAACCGAGCCACCCACGCATCCCGCATACCGTCCCGATAAATAATCGAACTAGCCGTCGCCTAGAGCCGGTCCGCTGCCAAATCTTCCTCCACATTGTCCTGCGAAGGTCGTGGCTTGCGAGGGTGGCTCTCCCTCTCTCTCTCTCTCTCTCTTTTTCTCTTTCCATTTCTCGATGGCCGACTTTGGATCAATGGGATGAGATACGGCCTCTGGTGGTTTTGATAAATTAACCCTTTGCGGAAGTGAAGACTCGAGTGGTGAGGCACCAGGAATATTATTATAATACATATATTATAAATGATTATAAAATATCAAATGTCGAGAATATTAAATAATTGCGTTGATAATATACTTTGATTGAATTACTGTGTGTCAATTTCTATAAATCAATGTAATTACTGCGTGCCAATCTCTATATACTAATTTAATTACTCTGTGTAAATTTCTATACAGCGATACAATTATTATGGAACAATTTCTATGCACACATCGTTTTAATGATCGTGCATCAATATCTATATATTAATGTAATTACTGTGTGCCAAATTTCCGTAGACTGACCTAATTACTGTGCGTCAATTTTTATCAAATAATTTAACATAGATTGTTAGGTATATTTCAATACTACAAAAATATTATTAAAAAATGAGAAGAGTAATCACGTACCACATACACGTATTTCACTAACAGTTTTCGTATAAGAAGCCTCTGAAATAAAATAAAACATAGCTGGCTAATTAATTTACATCCAAACGGATGTAACAATCCATTCCACGGACAACTTAACCTTTTAATTTAATTGACCGAGGCACTACTAAACATTGTCATATCACGTCCTAAACTAACTAACTTCTACATTATGTTAACTTTTTCTATTTAAAAAATTGTTAAAACCACAACTGTATTATTAATCAGAATACTCAATTATATGAACATAAAATTCACCGTATTATCATAAAATTCGGTCGTATCAAATATAAATGTCATTCCTTCGAAAAAACCATTTCGAATTTAGACTTAAAACAGCCCCGAGTAGAAAAGGGTTAATCGATTGATTGCGAACCAAAGCTCGGGATTTAAATCCTCGTCGAGAGATGTTTGGATACCGCGAAGCTTGCGGTTTCAACAGACCACGCATTCGCGCGTAGAACCGCCGGTGGCTGCACAGTGCAGGGAAATGATCGACTCGTGTTTGCGCAGCGTACATTGTAGAAGAGAGGCGCCGCGCCGTGACGGAGGCCCCCGGTTCTCTGTCATCCACGGCGATCGCGGCGAAGTCTATTATGACGATCCTTGGACAGGATCGCCTGTTAAAAGTGATTCGTAGGCTCGCGAATGTGCTCGTAAACTCGGAGTCTACCAGCTGTCGATATGGGAAACAAGGTCTAAATATAATCCTGGCTAGCCTTCGAGCGGATACATTCTCGCGATCTTAGACAATGGAGGTGGCGCTCAGCTTTTGGGATCGCCGATTCCATAGATGAACAAGAGCCTATGGAACAGTCTATCGTATCTATTATGTTGAAACGGGCGTTGAGTAAAAATCAAAATCAAAAGGCGCAATTTTTCGCATTATTTATTATATTCCAATTTTATTTTATTTTATTTTATTTATTTTATTCCAAAACGCCCGTTTCATCGTTTCCAACCTAATAAGTCGGACATTTTTCACCAAATTTCGACGTCCGTGATTCTTATTAACCCTTTGTAATATCGCTCTTTTCGTGCTGTGACGATTAGCATTCATTTGTACTTATTATTTTCAATAATAGGATCGGACAATTTTTGTTTCCTGTGTCGCCTTCGCTTAGCTTCGTTTCTATGCTTTGAGAACAGAAGAATTTATTTTTATTTCGATATAGAGGAAATTAATAATATTCATATTTAGTAGAGCTTGCATAAAATTTTCATCACATGTCTGACTCGTTATTATAGTGTAAGGGGTACAGAATTATACCAATTAACACTAAGCTCACCATTCACGATCAAAATAACCGGTTTTATATTCTTAGATTTAATATTGGTTAAATTGTAAAGAATCTTTAGGACAAAATCACTAAATAATATTATTAATTCCTGTGTGTATTGTAATAAAGATTAGTCGCTTTTAGTGCTTGATTGGTTTAAGGGTTGATCCATAAAGATGTTAACGAGGCTAATGCATGTAATTTTATAACAATATCAAGATTGTATCAAGATTAATATATACTTTTATAAAGAAGTCTATTTAAAAATGTCTCCTAAGGATATTATTACAATATCAGCAACTGTAAGAGAAGAAAATTGACAAAACTATAATAATTGCCTGAAAGCTATAAAAACTGTTTAAAAACTATAAAAACTAACCAGAAACTATAAAAATTGTCCCCTTTTGTCTACAAAGCAAACCAGACGATTTCAAAGAATTTACTTTAGCCCTGTAAGACGATCCCCGGAGTCGAAGGCGACGCCTAACGCGATCTCACCCTAATCTCCGAGTAATAAAAGCAACTATAGCGGTCCGCGCTGGCTCCAGGAGCCACTAAATCAAAAAATTAGCCGGCCCCGCGAGCTTCGGCGCGTAGTGGACGGTTTTAGAAAGAAATTTATGGAAGACCGGTGCGTGTCCCTCGATCGCGCGATTGTCATCGCCCACACGCCGCCTGGATCCTCCGCGGATCCGCGCGCGGCCTTCGGGAATGTCGGCACGGGACGAGAGCATAAAGACAGGAATAATGCTGGAGGTTGCGTAACCGGGCGGAATAAAAAACGCCGGAGATAAAGACGGTGCGCGATGGCGAACGATATTTCACTGTCCATCGGCGGAACGCGGGCCTCTTTGAAGATGACCCGCGGATCTCGTAAAAATGAGAAGGTTCCGAATGGACGGCGATTCGCCGGGACGATCGGGTACCGCGGGGGAACATCTGGCGATGACGTTCGCGGCGCTTCCTGGCTGGACCAGAGACGCTCGATTCAATGATTCGATCAACTTATTCCGAGGATAATAACAATTTTCGGATCGGTAACGCAGAAATCGACTTTTTGACGATTATGGATCGGTGGCTTATAAATCGGATTTTAACGCTCTCAGGTCAAAAGGGTGGTGGATATAAAATTCGTTTGGAAAACCTAATAATTACCATATTTATAAAAGCAAGAGATAAAATTGTTTTTTAGTAAAAATAGTAAGAAGACAATATTTTATTAAGAGTAGCCGACATATCGCTTTTCGGCTCTGAGAGGGTTAAAGTAGATACGAAATTTATTAAATAAATATTGTGCAATGCTATTGTTATGATAATATAAAAATGTTAATAATGATAAATTGATTAGGATAATTTAATACAGAAAATTAGAACAATATAAGTCTATAATAGACCCTATAATAAATTCTATAATAAACCTTGGAATAAATCCTCATAAATCAATAAGCTCTACAATAAGCCGTAAAATAAATCCTAAAATAAACTCTAATATAAACTCCATAATAAATTTTACAATAAGCACTAAAATAAACCCTGATATAAACCCTAAAATACACTCTATAACAAATCCTATAACATCAATAAAACTCTACAATAAATCCTATAACATCAATAAAACTCTACAATAAATCCTACAAAATTAAGAAATATCTACAATAAAATAAAGCGAACGCTATATAAAGCACTGTCGCAAAAGTTAATTTAACAATTTTAGAAGCCAAGGAAAAGGCGCGCACAAGTATCCGTGCGCGAAAGGCTAAGCCGAAACGGAGTCGGTGTGTCAGGGAAATGTTTAAGGCCGGATGACCAATCGGTGGAGTGTTAACGCCACCGCGCGGACCTTAAACAATCCCGTGTTACTCGCGCGGTGATGCATGCGAGAGGAATTTTCGCAAACACGCCTGTCGAATTTATTTGGCTTTCTGTGCTGTACTCTGAACTTTCGAGATCCGCGACCGACTCATGCTATAGTTTGACTGCTGATTTTTATGCAACAATTCCATTCAGACATTCAGGGGCTAAAAGATCGAGTTTACAGAAAATGTATATTTATAGACAATAACAATTGAATAGTTGTTTTAAAGTCGTATTTAATTGAAATATAAAATACTCGGAAAATAGTACTTTGTTACGTTAGAAATGTAAGAAGTGGCCTAAATCCAAAATTATAAGAAGTGGGAAAATGGTATTAAAAATAGTATTGTACTATTTTTGAATTTGCGCATACTTATGTGAACATTTTACGTTGATTTTCAATATTAATTTGATTAATTGTGTTACTTTAATTTTAGGAAATTTTTGAGACTGTTGTCACAGGAAACACAGTGTTGTATAATGTCATAATAATTAATATCAGTCTGTCGTTATATCAGTATTTTTTTAACAAAAATTTCTTTAATATTCTGTACAAAAATGTCTAATTTTTAGAATGCTAAGAGATAGTTGTTACGTCACTTGTTGATTAACAAAAAGACTGCAAATATTTCAAGACACTGCTTTATATAAAATTTTTCAGGTTTGTAGATTTAATCATTCGACGCAAGAAAATGTAGCAATATAAACGCAACTACTCGATACTTTTTAAGATATTTATAATTGAATCTCAATCATCACCATTGTAAATTAACTCTACAACGCGCAAAATTTCACTTAAATCGATGAAGCAAAGCACTCGCACTCTCCTTGCAACAAACTCTTCAAATTTAGCCTAGAAAACGAAATATTTTCCCACGCTTTTCTACCAGCAAAAATCATTGAAAATTCTCTGCTATGTCAAAGTAATGTCCAGATGATCCAGAGACAGCGAATTAACTCGTAACAGGCTGTTTATTCGCCGCGGAAGGGCAGTCACCCCCGGCGCGGCGACCAGTCGTCCACCGGCTGATTAATGAGCCAAGTAATTAAAAGGGGCGGACGTTCGTTAACGACAAGATTCTCGAATGATGAGGGAACGGATTCCTTGTAATCATCGGGCCGACCCTGGGCCATACATCACCGTCCGATCATCGCCGCACAATGGATTCGAAATTTCGAATCTCTTCCGGCGCAACCGGACCGTGAAAGTTCCCGTAACTACGCAAATTACCATTTAGGGTGCAGACAGTGACTATCATTAAGGTTCGGATATCTTGTTAAATATAATTACTTACTTGAAAATGCACCGGAAGAATTTCTAACTAAGAATATTTTACATAATAGACAGATTAGTTTAATAGATAATGACTAAAATGCTCTTCTCAATTTTCGTTGATGTTTGAAGTGACGAAAGCTGTCGATTTTTAATCTTTTTCTGTGATAATAAAATTTATGAAATAAGTCTT
>NC_135778.1:9435527-9459200 GCF_028453695.1 Augochlora pura
GATTTTTAATCTTTTTCTGTGATAATAAAATTTATGAAATAAGTCTTGTAGGTACGATGATATTGTTGCTAATTTAATATGCAATTATGTAATTTTATGCATAGGGAAGCATTTTCTTCAAATTTGATAAGTATTCTTTTGAATCGCGTGGTTTATGCTTGATAAACTGTGCGATATTTTCTTTTACATTTTGAGGAATAGTTTATAATAATATCAAGTTAAGTTTATAATAATTTTTAACAATAAACAGAGACATCTCTGGATAGAATATCTCTCAAATTAAGAAATTAATTTTTATTGAGACTCGACTATATTAAAACCATCATTTATTAATTCTTTTTTACTCTTCTACTCTTTTTAAAAGTAGAGATGTATATATAAATCTACTCTTTTTAAAAGTAGAGATGTATATAACACAGTAGTATGTTTCAATTTTATACAAAAGTAAAAGAAAGAAATAAGAAAACCTCCCCTGACATAACCTTGACACAATACAATGATATGTTTTAATTTTATATAAAAATAAAAGAAAGCTAAAAGAAAACCCCCACTTGACATAACCTTGAAATAGCAGAATATGTTTCAATTTCATATAAAAATAAAAGACCCCCATTTATTTCTGCCCAATAAAGACAAATCATTGTTTCTCCCGACGCGTTCCTCAAGCTGCGATTCCCTCTTAACCGCGTGCAAAACGCGCCGCGCAGCAATTAGTATCCGCACGGCTGAGAAACGACACTCTGCGTTCGTCGTCATTCGCGAAACGAGGCTGCTCCAACGAGAATTGTCTTTTGATAAATAAGACGAACGGCGTTGTCCCTTCTGCCGGTGGTTCGCGGCAGGACTTTTATTTCGAGGCGGTTCTCCCCCGCGGTTGAATGCGCGCGGCTCAATGGCCGCTTTTGTTCGTCGTCGTCGACGTCGACAACGCGGAAGAGCGCCATTAGCGGCTACATAGTCCTCGAGAGTTTAATTTTGTAGCGCGACCGGGGAGAGAGAGAGGGAGAGAGAGAGAGGAAGTCTGGAAGCGCGCGGATGCAACTGTAACGCGAGAGCGACTCTGCCAAAGATCGCTTAATTTCTCGCTGCGTACGTTCGAAACCGGGGAGAACACGGCCATTCGGGAGCACCCTCTCGGCGAGTCGTACCAAAAATACATCGTTTTTGGAATTCTGCTACGGAAAATAACACGGAGCTGAGGGAAACGCGATGGATTCCCAAATGACCTCGCTCGTGCGTTCTTCGACGCGTTAACTAGGATTATTAACTGCATTAATTAGCTCTTATTTGTCGTGAATATTTTTCTGAATAGTACCAGACAATTCTTCCTTCTTTTATTGTCTTTTTGTACGTTGATTTCTAGACTTTGATAACTGAAGAGATAAATTTGATTTCAATTCAAAATAAATGAATTATATTCATCTTTAGTAGTAGTATTATCGGTAACAGACGAAATAAACTTGATTTCAATTCAAAATAAATTAATAATATTCTTGCATGAGATGTCTATCACAAAACTGACTCATTAAAGTGCAAGGAGTTAAAAAAAGGGGGTCTCGACGTGTCATTTGCTTTCGGATTTTTCAGGCGATTTTAGACGAAACTTTTACATAGTGCAAAGAATACCTGTCTGTGGTACTCCGAACATGGCAAAAATAAGAGAATAAATATTTCATACAACATAGTATAATATAATACAATATAAATAAATAAATAATCTACGTAAATATTATATTCTACATAATAAACAACTAAAAAGTGTGAAAATTTTGTTTCGACTTAATCGAAATATTTGACTCGAGAATCCCATGCAAAATTAAATTTTTCCCATAACCTTCAATTATACAAAAATTTTGCGAAAAATTGGAGAAACAAAGTAAAGCTAGATCTATCGATTGCTATAGAAATCATTCGAATATGTCACATACTAATCGAGAGACGAACAAAGTTAAACAAATTAACAAGAATTAGTAGAAACATTTCGTTCAGAGTGATATTTAAATTCGCCAAAAAACATTTTTCGGAATTTTCCAGGACGCGCAACGATACAATGGCGACTTCCGAGGGGAAGGGGGCAGATCGCCGGGATATCGCGGAATATTTGCGGGAAGGTCGGCCGGACGTATCGTCCGTTTATTTGAATTTCTTTCCGGTCCGATCGCCTATGCAAACATCGAAGCGCTCGAGATTGGTAACGATCACTTCGTGTATTGGCCTACTTTTTTCTTCTTTCTCTTCATCTTTGTCTTTCTTTTTCCGCTGTTTCTCCTTCTCTTTCTCTGGATCGCGATATGGCCGTTGATCGTTTCGCGCGCGCGGCCGTATCTCTTTTTGTTTCTCGAAACGTCGAACCGTGCTCCCGGGCCAGATGGCCGCGATTAAAAAAAGGATTTCGCTCTAGGCCCGCGCGGCCGTTTTTTACGTTTCTTATGTCTGCATCGGGATCTCTTAAACAAAAACTTATAAACAACCGGCACGGCTAGATCCGCGCGGTCTGTTTGCGCGGATCGCGCGGATTCGTTGCGATCTACATATACTGTAAACTGCGAGCGACGGCGATTTCGCGATATTATGTCATACACCACGTGGTTGGTCGATTTCAAACAGTTTTACATGTTTGTAACATTCTTATATTTTCATAACATTGTTATACTTTCATGACATTATTATCATAGTTGAAAAATATTTATCTTGTCTGTTTTATTTGTTTTCTTCATCGCGAAAGGTATCTAGTGTTTAAAGAATTGTATAATAATATCTCAATAATAGATAGCAAATCATTGGTTGATCAGGCAAGTAATTGATAAGCAGTTTTATAAGCTTACGGTTGATAAAATTAAAAAATTATCGATGCGGTAGCATAGGACCATAAGTCGAGGATTAATCGAGAATCTAAATAGTAAAGATCGAGGAAAATTCAGTTCGGTTAATGGAGGTTTTACTGTAGTAGAATTTACTCTGTGACATTATAGACAGTACACAGTAGACTTGATAGGTGTCAATGCACTTCGAGCTTTCGATCATTAACCCTTTGCCGTGCCTAACGCTCCAAAGCGCTCGAGATTTGAATGTCTGCTGTCTGTTGGAACGATTTAAAATGCTTTATTTGTATTAATATATTGAAATATATTATATGAGATTTTATGTATTCTAATATATATATTCAAACATATTTATATGGAATTATATATGTTCCAATATATATATATATATAGAATAGAATATTATATAACAGAATATTTATATATATTCATATATTATAACTTTTGTATTACAATTATCTTATATATTATAATTTATTCCGTACCATGGTTCAAACACTAGGTAGAATAATTAGGATCACCTTATCGCAAAAATGGATTAAAAATCAAATAAAAGAATAATTTCAACGACAACTCACTTTATTTCTAACAACCCTTCTTCTCTAACTAAAAATAAAATTCCGCTGTCAATAACCTCAATAACAACCAAATTTTCCATAACTTATTTTGCATAACAAAACGTCAAACACCGACGCGCGCCACCGGTTAACAATAATAGTTAAACAAGCTATAAAGTATAGAAATAATTAAACAGAAACGGCGAAAGATTAATCGAACGAAACACAAATTTATTGTCTCATCTATTTAATGTGTTCAAAGGTGTAAGAATGTTTGTCAAACCGTGTATTCTCGGGCGGCGAGAAATCATTGTCCTACTCGGCGTGGAAGGTCTCTTTCATCCTTATTTCGTGTACGGTCTCGGTCAATATTTTTTCTATCGGCCGAACACGAAAAGACGCGATACACACGTTCGTCCTACCGGCGGCGTCTCCAATCAAGGAATCCAAGATTAGATCTAATAGGTTACGGGAAATGGATTGAAACATTTGTTTTCAGAGAAAATACGGACACTGACTCACGGAAGTATTCGTGGGCCTAGTATTTGGCATCAAACGATCACGGAATATTCTTTTTTAGAACGCGCATCCGAAAATCCTCCGCGGCGGGAACCAGTCTCCGATACGAGCTAATTATTTTTTTATTTCGAGGCCCGTTGAAAACGGAGAACCCGTTGAGCAAAAAAATATATCATTCATTCAGCTTTTTAGTTAGTTATTTGATGCGTAGGGGAAATTACTTATTAGTTATAAAAGTTTATAATTCTAGTCTGATCTAATTACTTATTAGTTATAAAAAATTCTAATTCTAATACTATCTAATTTTATTATTATATTAGTTATAAATCCTCCGTATATGATGCTTTAAGGGTGAATATTACAAATAATTTCTCCTGATCGCTATACACCTGTAAATATTATTTTATACATATAAATACAATTCTTAGATTATTGTTCTTTGCAAATAAAATAATAGGAAACTCCACAATATTATTATAACAATAAATAAAGTCTCTAAATTGTACCCTTATTACCCACCCTCTCTGATCTAAAATATTTGCCTCTTTATTCTTCCTTTTACAATTTATTATTCCACAAAATGGAATATTCACATGGTGTTAATATTTACATATAAAATTCTTTAAAATATACTATTATAAAATCCAAAAGTGTCGAAACCTACCCCATAATAAAATTAACTATAATACGCACATTTTTAGCTCTAAGTTCAGCTAAAGAAAAACGATATCACCGAATGAATTCAACAATTATACAAAAATTGAACAAATTAATTGCAGAGAAGTAACTAAGCTAACATAGCAATTTAAAGAAACTATAATATAAAATATAATATAAAAATAACTATAATATATACATTTCTAACTCTAGTATCATTTGAAGAAAGACGATATCACCGAATCAATTCAACAATTATACAAAAATTGAACAAATTAATTACGAAGAAATAACTAAGCTCACATAGTAATTTAAAGTTGAAATTTTCAAATCGTCTCTGTGCGGAATATTGTCGACCTAAAGCACACAATGCGTATAGCGAAGGAAATGAAACGAGTCCGGTGTCCGAGGTAAGATCAATGCATTCAACCAATCGCACGTGTTTATTGGTCGCGCATCGCGTTAGCCGAGAATCCAATTACGACGATGCGGACACGATGAATAAACGTTTCGCCGTGTGACGGATATGTCGAGGGAGCGGGGCGGGCCGCGCCGGTGACGGAAAGAAGGCATGAATCCAGGTGGATAAGGGGCGCCTCTATTCGCAGATAAGAGGGTGAATAACCGGGGATAAAAATACTGTCGGTGTGGAGCGCGAGAGACGAAAGAAGGAGGAGGAAGAGAGGAGAGAGAGAGAGAGAGACGCGACGGCGAGGGTGAAGCGGGTGAAGAGCGGCACGGAGGGGAGGGCTGTGCTGCTAGTTGGACCGTTGGACGTGGTTGCCATTAGATCGGGATCGGAATGCGCTATGCGCGCGCTCGCCTTGGTCTGCCTCAAGCCTGGTCCAAGTGTCCGGCCGCAGCCGCGGAATAAATGACCCACAGATCAAATGGCCTCCTATTCGTCCCTAATTAACACTTTCGCAGTCGGTACGTTTCTTTCGGGCCGACGATTCTGGAACCGCGTCGCCGCGGGCTAAGATCGACGATTAACGTTAAATCTGGGGTCTAAATGAGACTGCAACCGCCTCGTGGAAACTGCAAAGCGGAATTTGTTTAAATTGTTCAGTCTAAATTGTTCAGTTTAAATTGTCGATTTTTGTGATAGCTTCTTTTTGCGTAGAGAAATATAGATAGCAATTTTTAATAGAGGAAGCTTTATCACTTGAATAATTATGAAATAAATGATGTAGAAATGGTCCTTTGACTAGTGGCGTAGGTTTAGTATTAACAGTGTTAATACTACTTACAGTTCTTTACACTAAATCCACCATGATTGGTTAAATGACCGGTTACAGATTTTTTATTTAAAAATTATTGCAGTCATAGACCTACTGCTGTTAAAAGTTGTTGAAAATATTTCTATATTCAAGCACATACTATTGTAAAAGTTATGAAAAGTTTGAATAAATTCTGTCTTGTCGAACATAAGAATTTAGTTATTATAGTCTCTTTAATTATTATAGTCTCATCAATTATTATAATCCCTTTAATTATTACAGTCTCTTGAAACATTATAATAGAAATAAACAAATATACGAAGTACTAAAAAACACCTATTCCATATTAATTACAAAAAATAACAATAGAAGATTTATTCTAATTTAAAACAATTATAATCGTAACATTCGTCGCGAGCCATACATGAACTATCCATAAATGTATCTATCCGTAAATAACCATATCTTTTCAATCGGAATAATCGTAAATTAGAAAATAAATGAGGCGTCAATTCGCTAGCGAAAAGATCGGAACTCCGTGACAGGAGAAATCGATGACACGTCGCGCGAAGTCATCTCGTATTATCTCTTGCTACAGATCTCTCGCCTTTAAAAAATTGTTCACTGTCGTGGAAAATGTTATTCGGTCTCTCGGACAGAATTTTCATAATCGAATAACGGTGACAATTTTGAGACGACGAGACCTTGACTTTATGACAAATCACGAAAACCTTCGTGAATATTTCGCACCGCGTTGGAAATGATTCAGCTGGCTGCCATCCACTTTTTGTCTGGACAAAACCCTTGAAAAGTGGTCGCCGAGTGGACGAGCAGCGAACGACGGGAATCGAGAACGAAATTTCGTGAATCGTTCGATCGATCGAACTGTTATAAATCGCGGCGGATAAGCGAAATTAATAAAATTGTCTTTTTTGGAATATTCTTTTAATTTTTGTAGATTGCAGAGTATAGAGATGAGAACCTTATGGAAGTAAATGCGGTGTGTCGTTTATACTTTCATTAGCCGTCGATACGGTGGCTGAGACACGACGGAAATAGACATCAAACCAAACCATGCGAAAACTCCGCCGACATTTGAATAGGTTAGGATCGCATTGGCGTAAGTCAGATTTTCCTCATTGCGAGAAGCGAGGGGTGTTATCGTACTTTAACGCGTGTATTGTTTTCTGGTCGAATTTATCATTAGGGTGATTTGTAGTTAAGATTATTTAGAGTTAATATGATTTGTAGTAAATTTGTAATTTATTACAGATATTTAAACCAATGGTTTAGCACCGTCCAATAAGAGTAGAAAATAATTTCTTTATCAGTACACGCTTTATAAAATGTGCTCCAAAATATCATTTCGGGATAACTTAAGAATCCACCAAATTTTGACAATAATATAACATTGTCACCCTTAATTAAAATCAATTAAATTAGATTTAAATGAAATTAATATTTAGTCAAAATTATATACGAAAGAAAGTAAACTATAAGATTACATAAATTATATATAATCTACAAGAATCCCTTTCTCAAATAAATTCCAACCGGTTAAAAACTTAATCAACCTATAAAATAATATAAAACTTTACTAAAATTTACATGGAACCTATAATAAATTTATATATAATTTCACATAAAATTATATATAATTTTTAAATATAAAAATTAAACACTTCAAACCATGCAAAGCAAAAAATCTCTCGGCCGACTGCCATCAAGATCAAAGTCTCCCTGAAAGGGAAACTGCACATTCAAAACGGCGCAGGCCCCCTTCGCGGCTGCAATGGACATGGGGGTTAATCAAAGGTAAGAAAAACCAGGCAAAAACTTTATTAATAAACTGCGTTAGTAGGCAAAACGGCACGTCGGTTAATCGATCAGTTGTTCACACAGGTTACAGGACACGTCCATTGAGGTGTTCCCAGGTGATTGTTCCGTACCGTCACAGTGTTTACAGCGCTTCGCCCTCGGCTCAGGCATTCTGCGGTGACCTCGTGACCTCACCGATATTCCATCGTCGGTCCCTGTACACTGTTACACACTGCTAACACACAGAGATAAAATATAGACACGGTCACGCGCGTACGCAGCCACGCACGTGCACTCCTCTAGTCCTCTAG
Organism: Augochlora pura; assembly: GCF_028453695.1. Lineage (NCBI taxonomy): Eukaryota > Metazoa > Arthropoda > Insecta > Hymenoptera > Halictidae > Augochlora > Augochlora pura. The sequence continues at coordinate 9,443,432 of NC_135778.1, forward strand.
GCCTAGGGGTTGGTCGCGCGCGTGCAGCCGGCGACGGGATCGCTGCCGGCGCGAGAAGGGGGCGCGGGGTGATACGGTCCTCTTCTGGGACGGCCTGCGACTCTTCCTCGTCCTCCTCTTCCTCTTCGTCTGCTTCGGGATCACGCGGCCGCAGTGGAAGCCACCGTTTCGTCGACAGACACATCGGCCTATCCGCGAACCTCCCCGTCAATGGCCCGGCATTCCTTGTCCAGGCCTCATCGATCCACAGACATCGCTGCCCGAGGCTCGATCATCGCCGGGAGATGCTCCTGGATCGCGTCGATCATACGTCGGGATCCAATAAATCACCGGCCGGTCATCTTTGATCGCGTTACAGTCGGCCAGGTTGCTTGGAAACTAGGGCTAGGTCACTGGTACACTTATGCTCTCCGAACGACCATAGTCGGCTACGGGGTGCTTTATGGTCCAGGGCGGAAGTCGACGGCTTCGAAGATTCACTTGGTAGTTTATAGAGGACTAGAGGTTTGAACAGTTTAGGGGATGATCACTAGGGGCACTTTAATTTATGGCAGTACTTAGATTCGTAGATTGAAGAGACTCCTAGTCTTTGAAGGCTTCTTCTGTGATGAGATGAGGGCGATTGTTGTCAGGTCACAAGAGATTCTTTGGTTGGTCACTGCGTCAATTTCGTTTATGGTTTTAATGTTTTTAAGGAATAGTTGTTATGCTTTTGGAGATGATATACGCTTGGTTGTAGCTATTCTGTGTTGTATTTGGTCACTGCGGCGCTTTCGTTTTGGTCCTCAATTTTGGTGCAGCTGCAATTGGGTCTCCAGTGCTGGTTTTGGCAGTTTTTCAATGCTGTTTGTTAATGTTAGTTAAGGATTCAACTTTCTTTTGTGACACTAGAAGTTTTGGCAGACTCGGAGAGATATCCCTAGATCGCACCTGGATGATGCAATGTTTTCCAAAGCGCACTTTGAGTTAGGTATAAATTCCTTTCTGACTCGAGGTTGAACACTTTTCGGAAACAGAGCTAAGTCCTTGCTGACTCACGATTTATTCCTTTTTTGATAAGATTTAAATTCTTTTTGAGTCACGACTTAAATTCTTTTTTGAGTTTACATTAAATCCTTTTCTGGCTTAGATTTAATTTTTTTTCTGACTCAGATTTAAATCCTTTTCCGAGTCAAGATGTAGATTCTTTCTGACTCAGACGAAAATATTGTTCCGACTCCGTCTCAAACTTAAATCTTCTTTTCATTGAAAATTAAATCCACTTCTGTCTCACACTTACATCCTTTTTTCACTGATTAGATTAAATCCTTTTCCAACTCAGATATAAATCCTCTTCGAACTCAGACTTAAATCCTTTTCCAATGCAAATTTAAATCCTCTTCCAACTCAGATTTAAATCCTCTTCCAACTCAATATTAAATCCTCCTCCCTTTTAAATCCATTGAACTATTAAAAGCCGTACAAGCGTCGCCCCTCGGCAAGTTCACGCTAAAAACCAGGTCACTAAAGTCTAAGTCCTTATCCTACGGTGTTCCCTCTATCGTAGGACGATCCTCGTGGTCCGCAGTCTGTGTGAGCATTTATGTACAACGACGTCTCGAGAGAACCGGCTACTAGGCTTTACTTCTACAGGGAATGGAACGTTCTCTCGCTGCAGGAATGATACGTTCTCGGCTTTTCGTTCTACCAAGAGAACAGCGATCCACCGTACGAATATCCGTTCATTTATCTCGCCATGTTGCTCGGCAGCTATGTCTCCCGGTCTTCTACATTTTCATCGAGCAGTTCTCTCTCTCTCTTTCTCTCTTTGCGACAGCCTCTCCCAGACTCTCTCCAAGATTAATTAACAATCAGTACGGGCCGACAGCATCGATTTTCAGCTGCCCTTAATATTCCTCTTCCTCCATTTGGTTCTGGTTCATCGGAGCCTCGGTTCATCGGAGTCTTGATTCATCGGAGTCTCAGCGCATCGTGTCTCGTTAATCAAACTCGGGCATGTGTGCTTCCTGGTTCGCTGTTCACCGGTGTCGTTCACCTGTTACCCTCAGAACAGCGTTCGCGCCGATCACTGAGTACGACCACCCAAGAACTCGATGCCAGTTGGACGGGGTAGTTTTTGGACAGCAACCCCTAACGAGTCTGTGGGCTCAGTTTTAGCAGTTCAGTAGTCAGCCGTTTTGAAGACAGCCGTTCAGTAGTTAGCTGTCCAGTTAGCCATCCAGTTCAGTTAGCCTTTCAGTTAGCCGTTCAGTTAACCATCCAGTGAACTATTCACTTGGCTGTTTAGTTAACTGTTCACTTAGCTGTCCACTTCGCCATCCAGTTAGCCGTTCAGTTAACCATCTAGTTAACTGTTCACTTAGCTGTTCAGTTAACTATCCACTTAGCTTTTCCAGTTAAGTATCCGCTTAGCTTTTCCAGTTAAGTATTCGCTTAGCTGTCCAGTTAACTATTCACTTAGCTGTCCACTTAGCTATCCAGTTAACTGTTCACTTAGCTGTCCACTGAGTTGTCCAGTTAACTGTTCACTTCGCTGTCCAGTTAACCAACCCTTCGAGAACCCTAAATATCCTAGTCTGACTAGTTCCTCGTTCTCGTGGTCCGTCGCGGTCGCAACCCTCGACAACCCTCGAGTCCACCGCGCGACGAGACAGCGTTGACACTCGAACAGCTTCGATGTTCCTGAGGCTGCGGACGTGGGATAGCGGTTCCCAGCACGTCGATCGCGGGCACAGGCGGCTTCGCACCGATCCACCGCGAGAAAAACCGGATCGCGGGTTCAAGAGATACGGAGACGCGGGGGTGCAACGTCGGGGATCGTTCAGCGATCTCGTTCGAGGACGCTGCGTGGTCTGTTCACATCGCGAGGTGGAGGGCGTCTAGGTCGGCGCAGCGCCTCGCAGCCATGTCGCACACGCACTGACGGACGCTCGACGCCGGGACGCCGTCTTCGGCCGGACTCGGTCCACCCTCTCGGCAAGCGTCGGGACGCCTCTGGCCGGGCGCCAGCGACCGAGCTGACTCGTCGGGACGCCGCCGCGCGGCGCTCTCGATTCGGCCGGAACACCGTCGCGGTCGTCGAGATAACGACGGTGCTCTTCTTCCTTCGTCCGAAAGATCGCGACCCTTTAGGTGACCAGGATAAGATGTTGCAGTATCTTTTTTTTTCTGCGAAATGTAGGATTTGTTGGCCACCCCTGTATCCTTGATGTTGTTCCTTTTTGTTGCACCGTCAAACTTATTGTTTTAAAAACAAATTTAAGAGTAATTTAAGCGATACGCTTTCTGGGGTATATTGGTTTGGCAAATATATTTGTAGAGGTTTTATTTTGCGCGTTGATCACCAAAGTTGTGAGATATTCCGTAAGAGCTTTTTCAGATTTATAAAATTGTTGTATTTGGTTTTCGGAATAATTTAAGTCTTCGTAATTTTTTATCCAGGAGGCAAAAATCCAGGAGACAAAAATCGGTATTTTTAATCGGCATTTTGGCAGGTCAAAGTTGCCTTTCTTTAACTTTGCAAATTATTTCTATACGGTGATAGTAGTACCTAGGTCTATACACGTTGTCTTTCTCTTTTTTAGCACGTCATACTTTTTACCAATTCTATTTCAGATTCGTAACTTGCAACCCCTAAAAGTATCGAAGCCATCGAAGACTTACACGAGAAGAAGGAAACGGAAAAAGCTCACCCCCGATCGAGAGCGATCGGTTTCTATGATCGACGACGCACGCACATTAGAAGGCAATACATGCCTTTCTATCTAACAATCTATTATTCAATGGAATTGAAAATGTTATTAAAGTACTATTCTGTAGGAAATTATAATGATAAGTGTCTCTTTTGTTGTAATAATTTGTAAGAAGAAAGGAGATTATTTCTATTTATCGTACATTTATATTTATTTAAATGTTTATCGTTTTACAGACGCGTCGAGGATCTATTTAGACCCCGCATGGAATAATTGTTAACTGAATGCCAAGTTTCTGATAATTAATTTCAGTATTTATATGTTTCATTGAAGCTTGTGAAAAATCTAGAAGGAAAGTGTAATAAATACGAAGAAAATCGTAATAAATGCGAAGGAAATCGCAATAAATGCACTAAAATCGTAATAGAAATGACAAAAATTTATAACTGAAAAAATTCGTCAACTAAGACTTAGAATGACCGCACAGAGTTCCGCGCAACGCGATGAAAATCGGTGCAGCAATCGGCGACCTCGGGTTTCGCGAAAACCCGGTCGAATCTGCGGGTGCCGCTGATTTACGGATGACAATGACGTCTAGCTGCGTCGCTGGTGCCAAAAGCGCCTCCAGCCGCGCGCGAAACATTCCTCGAAACCCGGTTTCGCGACGATTAGGCGAACGGCTGTTAAAGTCCGCTCGTATAACAACGGCGATACGCGGCTAGAAAACAAGGCGGCGTACGCGGCCCGGTTCGGGCCGCAGGGTTGGAACAACGATAGGGGACGCAAGGGAGACACAACGGTGGCGAGACGGTAACCGCCGAGTAGGCGTTCATCTCTTCGTTTATCTTTCGCGAGCGGTGACGTCATCGCGCGCCGCATAAAGGAGACTCTAAAAGCGAACAGATGGCCTTTATAGTTTCACCATAGAGCAGCGTCGACGCTCACCTACGGGCTCGAGGAAGACGCGTCCGCGATTTCTGATAACTGGATCGCGGCTTTTTACGCACTTATGGTTGTTTTCTAAAGTAATTGAAAATCTTGAAATATGTTAATCTATTATTTAATTGAATTGAGAAAGTTATTAAGGTGCAATTTTCTTTGAAACTGTGCCGAGAATTTTGAAATTGACTTATTGTAATGAAAAGTCTTTTGTTGTTGTAATCATTTCTAAGAAGAAAGTAAATGACTTTTATTTATTGTGAATTTATATTTATTTAAATTTTTAACGTTTGAAAGACAGGATCAGGGTCCATTTGAACGCAGAATGTGGTAATTGTGATCTAAATGTCAAGTTTCTGACAATTAATATCAATTTTTATAGATTTTAGTTAAGCTTGTTAAAAATCCTGAAGGAATACTGTAAAAATATAGATCGATAAAAATTGATAAACAAAAAGATAGATGACAGTGAGTATAATTAGTTACATTTTATAAGAAATGTCCGCCATTAGAGGGTGAAATGAGTAGTTTACTTTGAAAGTGACCTAAGTCCATTTATCACTTTTTAACCACAGTAACATTTACATTACTCACTCAACAATTTTTATTATCTCAACAGAAATTATAAACTTCTTAAAATCACATACCTATATATTTTTTATCCTTTTTAAACGCAACCCCTAAATATCACAATTCCGATAGAAATAGCCTCAATTCACTTTCCAAATAGATGACACAAACATCGATCATATATTGAACAAAATATTTAATAATAATACATAGAAGTAATAACAAAATTCAAAAGAATCAAATAAAAATCATATTTAATAAAAACTAAATTAACAAAATAAATGAACAATTGCAATTACGACGAGCAATTATCAAAAAATGAACAATTATTTGATGATTGAACTATAGTAGGTCAAAACGACCCAGCAACCGCGAGGATTAAAGAACACGTCGCTCTCGATCGAAGCAAAAGTTCCGCCGTAAGATTATCCTGTACATATACGATCCTATATACATATACATATATCCTATATACATACACGATCCGCGTCCGATTATCCTCTATGATCCGCGTAGGCGAGTGAAAGCCGAAAGGTAAATCGCGTATCTATACCGTTGCCAGACACCGTCGAACAGCTGTAGCACGCGATCCGCGATGAACATTAGCGCCGGCTCTAGTTCAACGAGCCCCTTGGTCACGGTAGCCCGGCGCAATTGTCGGAACGAGCTCGTCTGTCGGATCGGTCGCCGCACGGGTACGCGATGAAATAGCCAGTTGTTAACCATGGGGTCAGGACTATCGCCGTGAAATTTACGACGGTGCTTCGCGAAACTTCAAAGCTTCATCGGGCATGCTGCCGGAGAAAGCGAGCGAGCCAGGAAGCGGCAGCGAAAGCGAGAGTGAAAAAAGAGCGGGGAAAGGGGCAGCTGGTGTTACAGCGCTGTTAAATCATTGATGCATGTGATTAAAATAAAAATCTTAGTGCACGGAACTATTTTTAGTATAAAAGAAAAATAGATATTTACTTTGATTATTTAATGTGAAATAAAATTAGTTTAATATAAAATATTACTCAAAATAGGGAAAATAAAACAGTGAGATTCTAATGTATCTTGAATAATTTTTAAAAGAATTTATGATTTATCCTCAATTATTTTTAATAACTTGTGTAGTGAAGTATGTACAATCGCAGCACATCGTAACTTGAAAATTAATATAAAGCGTCAAATAGCGTGTATTTTATTTTTATTATTAACTATTATATTAAATATCCATAGCATCGGAAATTGAATGGAAAATTCAGATTCGCAAAATTAAAAAATTGTATTCCAATAAAATATTAAACAATATAACTGCGAGTGACTTCTCTACTTTTTTAGCTGATTTGAAAAATGATCTCAGAATGTGTAAAAATCTAAACAAACGGTGGGACAATTTTTAACATATTTATTCAAACTTATAGCGTTTCCATTTGACATAACCCAGAGCATTCAATATATTATAAAAGATGACTATTACAAGTCATGAAGAATCATGCAACAATTAACAGCTTCTAACAATCTTCCAAATATAAACAAATTCGCTAAAAATTATTTCGAAACCTGACACGATAATTGTTAGCGGCGCCTCGGCGTCGCCGTTCGACCGCAAAGGGTTAAAGGCCCGTATTTATACCGACCCGATCGCAAATTTCGCGCGCACCGTTTCTCGCGGTTAAGTGCGATCGTTAAAAACCGGGGGGGGGGTACGCGCGCGAAGGAAGCGCGCGGAACCCGGGCTTTTTCCGAGCATTATTTCTTACGAGCGCCGGTTTAAATGCAAAAGGCGTGCGCGCGGCAGAAGAAACGTTTTTCGGTGCCGCGGCTCGCGGACGAGCAGTTTTATCGCGCCGCTAACAAATAAACGAGAGGGGACCGTGGAGAAGAACGCCGGGAAGCGGGAAGGCCGGGCGAGGTTCGAGGAGGGGAGGAGGAAGTAACGAAAGTTCATTTTATTGACTGTAGGCCGTGCAAGAACGTACCTTACAAGTTAATAAAGTCCCAGCTTTTCCTCGTGAACACGTCTGCGCCGGCTCTGCGTACCCGAAACAATCCCTCGCCGGGTTTATGGCGCCAGCCTTCCCCTGAAACGAACCATAGATTATGTTATGGCAACGACTGCGAGCCGTAGATTTGTAGGGGTGCGTTCGCTCGGGCGTTGAATTGCGGTGTAATTTTATTTTTGTTGCGGCTTTGTCTTTTAACAATTTGCGCTGGAATTCGAATTTTATTTCGAAATATATTTTTCTGATATATGTATAGCATTTTCATATAGATTATTGTGTTTTATGCATTTGATATTGAATTCTGTGACTCGTGCAACAATGTTATATGTTTTCGAACATTACGCAAAAATTGAAAAAAATTGCCGAAAATTGCCCAAAAATGACCAAAAAATCGCGAAAAATTGCCCATTGAACAAAATTGTAAACAAAATAACACCGGCGCTCGAAACAAGCGCGAAGGGTTAACTCTTTACACTGGAAACCATTTTAACTGTAAACGTGAAATAATTTTCCTGACCTATAGTAACTCTATAGTATGTGGTAAAGTGCACTTTTACGCATAAGTAACTGATTCTCGCGACTAATAGCAACAGTTCCACTATTAAACAATTTTTTCCATCGAAGCTTCATTGTTATAAAAATTATTTTGAAACGTAATAGAATAATTTAACACGTTGACTGCCAGCTACGAGTTATCTCGTAGCTTCTTTACAGATCAATTTTGTACATCTACGACAAAGGTCGTACAATAAAAGCGTAAATATGAATAGTTGGCCTCTGGAAAGAGAAGAAAAAATCAGGGTTGGCATAAATGAACAGAAAATTTATTAACGTATATGTGCAATAATTAACGTTTTTAATAATATAATATGATTAAATTAAATTAGCTTCTGGGACCGGAATCCTTGAAAGTGCCGTGGCAGTCGACGAGTTAAAAGTGGTGCCTCAGAGTTACCGTTCGAGTGCAAAGGGCTAAAGCGCGAGGCGTAGTCGAAGCCGGCCGCCTTCTAAATAGCACAATAGAATGATTTCGGTGGTACTCGCAGAGCAGAACCGGCTCGCTCTCGATCCCGGCAAGGACAGGAGTCGCGTCGAATTAACTGCGTAAGGTAACCAGCGCGAGAAGCATTGCCTAATGGCAAGGTACCGAACGACCTAGAACGGCCTTCGGCGGCCACCGCGGCTACGCAATGCTCGACCAACCGCGACGTAGAAGGCGGTCGCAGCTTAAAACGATGCCAATCCTTCTGCTTAGGCTTTTTATTGGCCGCTCCGTCGAACGCCGTGTGAGAAAAACCGCCGCGAGAACCGGCCGCGATTTATGACGTTTTCATGACATTTTCGCGACAATCCGCGCACCGATAAGCAGGGTAATACCAATATAAATATTGTGGTTTTATGGGGATAGATAATTCATCCACACACTTTGCGCTTTGTTTAATGAATTATTTAATATAATATAGTAGATGAATATACAGTCTAAATGCACCGAACAAACTAATTGACGGAATGGCGCACGTTACAATCTAGTGTGGTGTGATTAACTCGCCGGTCTATATTATTATTATATATTGTCTATATTATCTAGATTATTATTTGGTTCGATCTATATTATTCGGAGAGGATCGCAGCCCGCGAATTTGTCTGATGCGACGACGATGCCAATAGGCGCGAATTTATGGCATACGGTCTCGCGTCGTCGCGATGACGATTGATTTTAGCCGCGGCTCCGATCACTATATTCTACGATTTTCTGCCTCGAAGTCGAATTTTGGACCGCGCCGAAACTGTAGACTTCGAATCTCTATTCTTGGAGTGATTTAAGAAGTTCGAGCGCGTGGGCGCGTTGCCGAATAATTTATGTCGTTATAGGGTAATTGAAACTAACAACGTTTTATATTTTTGGAGGGTACGTAAAATTAATAACGTTTTTTATTTTTGGTCGGTAATATATTTCAGTTCGAAAGCTTTATTGTTATTAAGTGTTTCAATTATTATCTGTCAGAGTTAGTCAAGGTGTTATTTAAAAAAAAAATCTTACTAGAACAAATCTTTACCCAGATAAATTATGACATAATTTACTCGCTAGCGTCAAATCCTATTTTTAAATCTTAATTATCCCTCATCACACGTTTGAATAAAATTTGAATTAACTCCCCTCTCCAGCTGCATTCTCCTTCCACACCATATAGCAGTTTAAGAACTCGTCAACGCGCCGGCCGATCTTAATTGATTCGTCGATAACTGCTTCAAAGAGCCCCGCACCAAATAAGTGAAACAAGCTATACCGTGAACGATCAAACCGAACCCGGCGATCAGCCGCGTAAACATTGATAACCAGCCCACCCTTGCCCTTATCTCATCCTCGAGATAACCGGAACAGCCATAAGCACGGAACGAAACGTCGATGCATAATTCGCGACTGACAAATATTTCGCCGTTCGTTGAGATAAATGAAACACGCTGTATAACTTAAACAGACCCGTGTCCGACACCGTTTGCCCGCCGAAAAGAAACACGTCCCCGTCTCTCCCTGACCAAAGGGGGGGGGGGGCGTTCCTTTCCCACCGGATACCGTTCTTTTTTCGCCGTGGTCCGCTGTCAGGCCCCGAAATCTCGATACACGATTTCTGCATCATCCTGTACCCGCCGGCGTTAAAGCACGCGGCCGCCCCGGCCAGAGAAACACGAGCGACGGCCGTGAGGAACAAGTGACGTAAATATGCGATAAATTTGCGGTCGGGAAAGGCCGGGTTCCCCGAAACAGCACGCCCCGGGTATAAATCGTCGTCGTCGTCGCGCGCGCGCGCACGCCGCGTTTACAATACCAACAGCGCCTCGATTAATGTTTAACAAGGGTGTCCGAGTGAATTTCGCGGTCGGATCGGAAGCGAAGCTCCGGTGTCCTGAACTCGCTTTGTTTCTGCCTTGCCCGGATCCCCCGCCGGCGCGGAGGAGGGCTCTCCCCGAGAGAGCCTTAACCTAATTAAGGAAGACAAGACCAGCGTAAATCACCCGGCCAAGTGGCCGAGGAGAAAGCGATGACGAGAGATAAAGGCGCGAGGAGAGCCACTCTCCGGGATTTATCTCTCTCTCCTGGAACGATTCTTCGCCGGTCCTCGAGCGCTTCCTTGAGAACGGACGATGCGTTCTGGCATATTACTAGTAGATGGTTTAGATTGGGATTAGTACGTGGGAAATTCTTTTGTGGACCTGAATGATTTAGGGGTGCGAGAAAATTGTTCTGATCTGATCGTTGCACTCTGAGATGGTAGACATGTTTTTAAGTGTTTTCTTTTGTGGGTTGCGTCTTGTGGAAACGACGGTGTAACTGTTTTAATTAGTATATCTTATGTAAACTATCATTTGTAATATATAAGGTATTAAGTATAAAGTATAAAGTATAAAGTATAAAGTACAAAGTACAAAGTACAAAGTATAAAGTATCAAGTATAAAGTGTAAACTATAAAGCTAAACTATAAACCATAATCTATAAAACATAAACTATAAACCATAATCAAGAAAGCATAAACTACGAATTATAAACTACAAAAGCATAATCTACAAAATATAAATATTAAAAACTAGCATTTATAAAAATTTCTATCGAATACAGCTGACACAGTTTATGGAAAAAGACATTCGCTTCGCAGGGTCTCCATGGTTCGCATTAGAAAATGAACGAACAGAGCACTATGGTGGATTTCAACGAAGGTTGCACCGGTCGGCAGAAAGTGGACTTCACGCTTGTTTCCGTTTTCGGCTCCCTATCCGCGCACCTTGCTCGCGTCTCAGCAGTGTTGCAATTCCGAAAGAGACAGAGAGATACACGGCAAAAAGTTGACAGAGCAACGTATTGCAACTCTGCCAAAATGTAACGAAAACACCTATTTTCTTCAACATCGTTACGTTAAAATTTATTGTCGGAGTTTTGTGCTACAGGTTTATTGAATCTTCAATTTTACATTCGCATTAGGTTTAATAAAAATGTTTGCGAATTTGATTATTATGTATTACAATAATATTAATTATATATTATATTTTATGTATTATAATCGTTATGGACTATATATTATACTTTTGTTTCTTTGCAGTTATTATATTTTAGATAATTATTGTGTAAATTGAGGTTTATATGCTTTCAATGTTTTAGAAATTATTGCAATCTTGAGGCATTTTTGTAACAATGATATTCTTTAAAAGAAATGTTCTGTCTTCCTCACTTTAAATAATTATTGCCAAAGTCCCATTAGTTTCTATACTCTCAATGTTTTACTATACTTTTACTAAACTTTGTTATGTTATTGCAATTTTATGCTATCTTATTAACAATTTATTTCAATGTGTACTTACTTTATTTAAAGTGTATCGTTTAACAACTAAATAAAATAAAACTTGCACTCAATACTGTTATAACTCAACCAATAATTTAAACTTTTGCTCACAAACGTCAAAAAGACATAAAACATCAAAATTGTTCACGTCTTTTTACTATTATTATTCTTGAATTATTTTACGTGTTTTTACTACTATTATTCTTGAATAACTTTACGTATTTTTACTGTTATTATTCTTGAATAACTTTACGTATTTTCACTATTATTATTCTTGAATAACTTTCAGTTTAAAACCTTACAATCACCCCTATAATAGTAACATTTAAAGAAGTCGAAAAATGATCTTCAATTAATAAAATGAATCTAGTATTCACGCATGACAAATATACGTATACTATACACATTATGTACACACTCAAACATTACAATAATTTTCCAAAATTCCGACAATAAATGTCGTCCAATCGCGTCCAAGAAAATAGGTGTTCCGTTTCACAATGCATCGCGCGCTGCGCCGTAGAACCATTCGTTGCCAGCTCGCCAACTCGGGGCCGCGCGAATTTCAGCGTCCGCCCGCCCAGGTGTGTGCACCCGCCCTAAGGTGCACACGTGCGTTTCTACGCGCAGAGATTTATGCACCGAGCAGAGGTGAGAGTACGTAGGTTTTAACGAGTGCTACTATGACCCAGTTCGGCCCGACACGGAACGCTTACAAATTTCACACGCGCGGACGTCGTCCGCGACGACCGTTTCGACCCTTGGTACACTACTCTAATCGCGGTCTCGTTCTTATTATTATTATTCTGAATGCAGGAGCGTCATTTTGCTGAAATGTCATTTTACCATAAGTTTTTGTTATAGTTCTATTATCGTGGCATATATTATAATGGCATATATTAAGTGAATTTGTTAGCGTTGCTTGTTTCATGCGATGAACGTTCGTTCAATTTATGTTTCTGGATGAGCTATGATCATTGCATTTCTTCTGCTTCTTATACAGCTTTTTTCACTTTTTTAATTTTATTTTAGCTTATTTCGTTTCATTTAATTTCGTTTTACTTCGTTCCTTATTCCATTTCGTTTTATTTCGTTCCATTTCTTTTCATTTCATTTTATTTAATTCCACTTCTTTTCATTTTATGCCCCTTCACCAAAACTCCCTGAAACAAGAATACCGAAAACGCAATACGAATCTAAGCCGCGATCATCCCAAGAAAAATGAATCCACAGGAGACAAGATAAATATAAGGGATCCGAAAATACCGCGATCATATCGCGATCGTTATTAGTTTCGCTTTAAAAGCGGGAGAATTCAGTGCGACAGTCGAGAAGGAGGAACGTCTCGAAAGAAGAGGAGAAAAGGAGGCGAAGGGGGTGAAAAATATACACAGTTTCGATGATTCCGTCCGCTCTGTTCACGCGAGGAAAAGGCGAACGCGTGTCGCGAGTGTTCCCGCAAGTCCGCTGAGATGCGCGCACGTGACGCGCCGTCTGCCATTCCGCCTGCTAACTCGCAACGGGCTGTGTACCCGGCTTAACGCCCCGCGAGAGACACGCGAAATGTTTTTCTTGGTCGCGTGGACGTCGCCCGGGGAGAAAAAACGAGGGAAAGAGGCGAGCCACTAAGAGAGCAGGAAAGAAAGTGGGAAAGTAAGAGAAGTTTGTGGGTGTTCGGAGTTTTGGATGGGGAAGAGAGAAGGAGAGAGAAGGAGAGAGAGAGAAAAAGGGACGGAGAGATAGAGGTAGAGATACAGAGGGAATGAGAAAAAGAGAGAAAGAGAAACAGAGAAAAAGGGACAGAAACCGAGAGAGAAAGGGAGACACAAAACGAGAGAGAAAAAAAAAGAAAAAGAGGCAGAAAGTGAGGGAGACAGAGAAGAAGAGAAGCAGAGAAAAAGAGACAGAAAAAGAGCGAGAAAAAGAGAGCGAAAGGGACAGAAAACCGCGAGAAAAAAAGAGCGAAAGAGACAGAAAAAACGAGAGAAAAAGACAGCAAAAGAGAAAGGTAGAAAAATATAGAAAAAGAGCGAGAGAAAGAGGAAACTAGAGGGGGGGGGGGTATAACATAGCGTGAGAGGAGAGGGAAAGAAACGCGGACGAAAATACAACGAAATCGTACGTCGTTGCGCAGGAAACGGTGAATCAAAGAGACAGCCGTTTTCGGGGGATGTTTTTCTAACGACTTCATCCCAGCCCCTCCATCCACCCCTCCAGCCGTACGTGAACACGAAGCGGTCCGATTTAATAAATTAGCGCGTGTACCGTGTCACGAATGATAACAGTGTGCTCTTCTATAGCGGGGACAGCGATTTGTAGCGAACTTCACTTTTCCGTTGCTTTTACAGCCAGCAAATAGAGTTACGGCGAGACTTTCGAACGACCGCCGGAGATTGATGGCTTTACGTCACTATGGTCGCGTAGGTCTAACTCGCGGATGATTGCATGATTCGAATTTATTTTAACTAAGTAATTGCGGATTTAAAATAAGAAGAAAAATTCAATTCTTTTGCTTAAAAATATAATTTTATTCAATTAGACAAATCAATTTTGACGCTGCCTTTCTTTCAAGGCCTCATTTTAATGTACTGTATATAACATAAAAATCGTGCTTGCGATGATTGCTTTTTTGAAAATAATGTGATAAAATATGTCTGGGACACGCGCCTTGCCCTTCCATCTTTTAACTGTAATAAAAACGAAACTAAATATGCTAAAATAATTATAGCAGTCTACGTAGCCCGCACAAGGCGGTAGAAATGTAATTATCCCCGGGTATTCTTTGTAAGCCCGGGGAACATTGATTGATAAATAAATTTTATTTATACTTATAGTATATATTTTATATAAATAATCTATAGAGTTAATAGTAAAAAGGAAAAAGGATAAACGACGATCGAAGAATATTAAAACACTAGAAGGACTAATACCTTCTTAATCAATATAATTTCTCTTATTATAATTTTGCTATATATTTTAAAAAGGTCCCTCTGTGAAATCCTAGTAAAAAAAGAGAAACATGAAATGTACTTTTAATTCAAAAGAAAATACATTTCTCGGAAAGATATTATTAGGCTGGTGCATATGAAATATGGATTTTTAAGCGAGTATATAAAACTGCATCTTTTTTCAAAAGCTATTGATTTAATCAAAATGTGCCCCATTTGTTTCAATACACTTTTCCCAACGCGAATTTAATTCATAAATGTCTGCCTTCAAGAAATTCTGATTTTTCGGATCAATAAACTATAGTATGAAATTTTTCACACTCTCTACATTTACGCACTGTTTAGCCCATAAAAACTACGCATACATCGTACAAAACAATTGCGAAATTAAATGAACTAAAATATAAAATTTTATAAAATATAGATCTTTCGCCAAGCGACTTTCACTATTTTAAACATTCAGGACAGTTTTTACGGGCTAAATAGTATATAAATGAAGACACTCTGAAATATTTCATATCAGAGTTTATTAATTCTAAAGATCAGAATTTGTTTAAGACAGGCATTTCTGTATTGATATCTTGTTGAAAAGGGCGTAGTAAAGCAAACGGGGCATATTTTGATTAAATCAACAGCTTTTGAAAAAAGATATACAGTTTTTAATACCTCTCCCACATATAGTATATCAATAATTATTATTTTATCCTGCTCCATTTACCAATAAATAACAATAGTAATAATAATAATAATAATAATTGAAAACAAAAGACCCTTTTGCAAATCGACATTCAGCAATCGTTTGCATCTCGACGATTACATTGCTTGACTCGAATACACTGCGCACTAACTATAATCACGCATGAACAATAATCAGCGACCATTCGAAATAGCCATACTTCGTAGAATTGTTCTCCAATTAGCGGCGATTCCTTATCTCATTATCAGATACGAGACTTTCACTTTCGATTCGGTTTCACTCGGCGAACGCGTCGCGGTTAACGCGTAAAAATCGAGGGCGATAGTTTAGGTGTGCGCGCGCACGGGTACGGGTGTAACCGGAGTTTCGAAACGGTCACGCCGGGGCGTGTGAAAGCGTACGGGTTGAAAAAAAGGCACGTCAGTGGTAGCCCCCCCCCCTCCCCTCCCCGCGCGCCGGGGATCATTTTATTCGGCGGAGGGACGACGCGCGCCGTCGTTCTACGTAATTACGCGGGACGTCAGTCAATCCGGGCTGAAATGCCCGTCGGTCCATTGATAACATCAGCCGGCTGTCGATGGGCCGGTGCCCCCCCCCCCCCCC